>NW_028121231.1:0-68343 GCF_965183815.1 Platalea leucorodia
TGTTCTTCCTATAGTTCTCCCTCCTCCTCTTGTTTTTTTTCTTTCTCCTCCTTTTTGTCTTCATCCAGTTCTTCCTCCACCTCTTCTTCCTCGGTCTCCTTCACTTTCTCCTCCTCATACACCTCTGCATGTTTATCCTCTGCATGTTCATCCTCCTCCTCCTGCTTCTTGTTCTTCATAGTCCTTCTCCTTATACCCCCTCCTTCTCCTCCTCCTCCTCCAACTCTTCCTTCCTCCTATTTCCTTCTGGTGTTCTTCCTCCTCTTCCTGTTGTTCTGTTACTCTGTTTACCCTCCTGTTCTTTATCCTCATCCTCCTGTTCCTTCTGTTCTCCTTCCACCTTCTCCTCTCCTCTTCCTTCTCCTTCTCCTTCTCCTCCTCCTGTTCTTCAACATATTACTCCTTCTCCTTCTCTTCATCTTCTCCTACCTCATATTCCTCTTTTTCTTCCTCCTCCTCCAAATCCTGTTCTTCCTTCTCTTCTTCCTTCGCCTTGTCCTCGTATTCTTCTTAATTTTTGTCCTCTTATTCCTCCTCCTCCTCTTCTTTTTCTTCCCCTTCATCATCTGTTCCTTCTCCTCCTTTTTTTCCTTCTTCTTCTCCTCCTCTTCCTCATCTTATTCCTGTTCCTTTTCCTATTTCTTCTCCTGTTCTTCGTCCACCTCCTCCTCTTCTTCTTCCTCTTGCTCATTTCTCATCTTTCTCCTCCTTGTCCTGTTCCTTTTCATCCTCGTCCTATTTTTTCCTCCTCCTTACCCTCTTCTTCCTTCTTGTGTTGCTCTTTCTCCTCCTCCTTCTCCTACACCTTTCCATCCAACTTCTCCTCATCCATATCCTTTTGTTGGTGCTAATCCTTCTCTTGCACTTTCTCCTTGACAACTATATAAGATGTAACAAGGCTCAGTGCCGGGTCCTGCAGTTGGGTCATAACAACCCCATGCAACGCTACAGGCTGGGGGAGGAGTGGCTGGAGAGCTGCCCGGCGGAAAAGGACCTGGGGGTGTTGGTCGACAGCTGGCTGAAGATGAGCCGGCAGTGTGCCCAGGTGGCCAAGAAGGCCAGTGGCATCCTGGCTTGTATCAGAATTAGAGTGGCCAGCAGGACTAGGGCAGTGACCACCCCCCGTACTCAGCACTGGTGAGGCCGCACTTTGAATCCTGTGTTCAGTTTTGGGCCCCTCACTCCAAGAAGGACATTGAGGTGCTGGAGAGTGTCCAAAGAAGGGCAATGAAGCTGGTGAAGGGTCTGGAGCACAAGTCCTGTGAGGAGCGGCTGAGGGAGCTGGGGTTGTTCAGCCTGGAGAAAAGGAGGCTGAGGGGAGACCTTATTGCTCTCCACAACTACCTGAAAGGAGGCTGTAGTGAGGTGGGGGTCGGTCTCCTTTCCCAAGTAGCAAGTGATAGGACAAGAGGAAATGGGCTCAAATTGCACCAGGGGAGCTTTAGGTTGGATATTAGGAAAAATTTCTTCACCAAAAGGGTTGTCAAGCATTGGAACAGGCTGCCCGGGGAAGTGGTTGAGTCCCCATCCCTGGAGGCATTTAAACAATGTGTAGATGTGGCACTTAGGGACATGGTTTAGTGGTGGACTTGGTAGTTTTTGGTTTGTGGTTGGACTCAGTGATCTTAAAGGTCTTTTCCAACCTAAGTGACTCTGATTCTGAACCCCTCAGCCCCACATGCCGTTCTCCAGGGCTTTGGTGAATCCTGTATCAACCTCACCTCATCAGTCTGCCTTCTACAGCTGTATGGTGGAGCCTTGCTCACATGCTGGAGTGCAGGGCAGTCATGGGAGAAAAGCAGGAGGCAGCCACGTGCGTTGCATTTGCTGAGCAGGGTGGAGAGCAGTGGCTTGAAGGGGGGCAGCCTCAGAGCTCGTGAAAGGTGCGGGAGCTTGGTGCTGCCATCCTGGCTTGTGGGGTTAGACCTAAGGCCCAGAGCTGGGTGTGCAGCCTGGTCCCTGGGATGACAGGGCAGGCTCTGTCTGAAAGTGGAATAGCTGCTCTTCTCAGGGCCCTTGAGGCGTCGCATGGCTTCACAGGCACCAGAACTGGGCCCCAAGCAAACTGGACTCAAGGCTGCTTTGGTTTTTGAGAATGGATCTGAAGGTGGTGCCCCATATCTGCTTAGAGCAGACAGAAGAAGGCCTTAGAGAAGACAACTTGTCTTCTGTGGATACTCTGCTCTTCCAGCACCAGATTTTGCAGGTGGTTGAGGGGGAATGATGGGAGAGGTGGCCACACTTCACAGATAATTGAAGGAAGAGCTGGGGTCATTTTGGGGAGAGGAATCTGTCAGGGATAGCAGTACCCAGGAAACCGCATCAGTAATGCCATGGAAGTCGAAGGTGACCTAGCTAACGGCACCTGAAACCCCAACTCTGTTCACAGATGGGGCAAACCTGGGAGCAAGAGGGAAAAAAAATAACTGGGGGTGGGTGCCTTGTTTGGGAGGAGACAAAGGCGGAGAAAGGGAGGAGTGAAGGAAGAGGAGGGGGATGTATAAGCATGGAAAATGGTGAGAAGGGGGGATCAAGGAGCCAGTCACACATAAGCAAAGTGCTGGTTGGTTTGCTTGTTTGCCTGAGCCCTGCACCTGATCACCACAGTCCGTCGTACCTTCTTTCTGAGAGCGATTCCAAATCCTTTTCTGTGTGGCCCCACTCTGTGGCCCCAGCGTGACGGGAGTGGGTCCAGAGGCCTGGCTGCTAGCAGCGGCAGAAGGGAACACAGGTCACAGGGCCCCAGCAGCTGGAAACAGCGAGTGTCTGGGGCCAGCTGCTGGTGAGAGCGCTGTGGGCATGGGCAGTTGGCTAGTGAACTCGAAGCTGGACTAGCTCACGAGCAAGAGGAGAGCGAGTCTTTCAGTCATGGGGCTGGCATGTGGTTGCAGCCCACCTGGTTGATCAGCCCCAGCACCCACAGACCTCACAAGAGGACCAGGCCTGCCAACCACCAGCCACATCTCCACCTCCTGGAGTCATGAAGGCCTTGGAGGTGCTTGAGCACGCATACCCTGAGCTGCTTTTGCCTCAGCACGTCCCCTCTGCGCTAGCCATGCAAGGTCCTGCCTCTGAAGCTGCCAGGACCATCCATCCCATCCTCCTCTTGCTGTGCTCTTGGCCCCTGGCAAGTGCTGGTGCTGCAGCTGCCACCTCTGTTCCCACCCAGGGGTGCACAGCGTGCCTCCAGCTGTGCTGGGATCTCTGGAGACTGGGGCATGCCCTTTGCTTCACCTTGATGATGGTTTGAAAGGAGCTGTTCTGGCTCTGGAGATGATGCTGTCTCATGGTCCCTCCCTGAGCCAGTCCGGGTTTCTGTCAAGAGGCCTCAGCTTGAACGTCCAGCAGAGAGCACAGGGTCCCCTGAGCTGCCCTCCTAGCAGGGCTGGCAATCTCCCCAACGCACAGTTTGCTGCCCCAGTGCTCCATCAGTCAGCGGTGTCACTGAGCCAAAGCTGCAGGGTAGCTCTAAGGCTGAGCTTGGGTAGTTGGGGGCGGGGGGGTCTGGTGGGTTTGGGATAGGGTCCCAGCATGGAGCAACAGAAGGGGATGGAGCAGCAAGAGGCCAGGAGCAGTGGCAGCAGGAGGGCTTAGGAGTGCAGTTTGGTAGGCAGCAGGGCGGGATCCCTGTCCTTCCTGATCTGGCTGTCCCCAGACTCCATGTGCTGTTCAAAAAGCACTTTCTGCAGTTTGATCTCCTTCAGGACTTGCAGACGCTCCAGCCCTGCGCTGCTCTGCAGCAGATCATAGTTCTCGGCTGGGTCTGACTCCAGGCCAAAGAGCAGCGGGGGCAAGTGAGGGGTCAGCGGGATCAGCCTATGGCAGGGCTGGTCTGGGGTTGGATCACTGTGAAAGGACCCTGCAGCAGAAACCCCCAGGTGGAGCTCAGTTTCTTCTCTTGGAGCTTTGGACAGGCAAACCATAGGGGACTTCACAAAGCTGCCCGTGCAGAGGAGAGGAGGGAGCACTAACCTGGTGTGAAGTACGGGGCCTTGTACTTCCCAGAGCAGCCGGAACCAGTAGACTTGTGCAGACGGGGGATTTCTCCTTTCAGGTCCGCTGGAGCTGAATCAGGTGGGCTCTCACGCCCAGGAGGCTTGTCCTATCCCAGCCTGATGGATGTGGCTGCTGCTGTTGCCGTGTGTGTGTTCAAGAGACTTAACGCTGCATTCCAAAGAGCCAGGTACACAAACACGCACGCAGGCTTACACAGTTAATGTGAACGGCAAAGCAGATTCGCATAGAGACAGCAATGCCTTTACCAGCACCCATGTGTACGTAACCACCACTTACGTAAACATGACCACAGCCCCGGCCTTTTCTGCCTTTGCAGATGATCAGGATTGGATGTTTGCTAGTGAAACATAAATCCATCTTCACTCCCTGGATTCATAAGCACAGCATGTTCTTAGATTCCTGAAATAACAGTATGGAAATGAAGTCCAGGTAATGTCTGTGGCTGGATGTCAAGCTCCTAAACCTGCCCGATTGTGTTGTTATTGGCCTCGGCCTCTGAACGGGGATTGAGGCGGTGAGAAAATGCCCGTGATGTTGGCATAGCCCTTAGTGCTGGGTGCAGTCCCATCTGTACCAGGATCCAGTCGTAGAAGTGCTGAGTGGAGGTGTAGACCCCAGGCTGTTTTGCTCTCGCACAGCCTTTCCCCCAGCTGGTCACTCCAACAAGCCAGAAGTAGTCGGCGTTGTTGTCTTTGCACACAAGAGGACCACCGCTGTCACCCTGCAGCAGGGCAGAGAGCATTAAGGTGTTGTTGGGTGGCCACTGTCGGCACTATGGCTGGCTCCTTCTCTCTCACAGCAGCTGCCAGAGCTGTGTTCACTGCACAGAACGGCTCTGCTCAGGTGCTGGAGCCTCCAGCACCTTGTCTGGGAGGGGGCTGTGGGCCTGTAAGGCAGGGCTCTCTCATCTCTGCACAGTGATCCTGGATGGGTGGAAGACGGAGGTGCCAGGGTTGGGATCTGGAGCTCTGGGCTGCCAAGAGCACTAGATGGGCTTTTTGGGGAAGGGGAGGTGAGCCCCAACAGCGGTGGGGACCCAGCGGTGGCAGGGTGACTTGCCAGGCAAAGCCCGTGCTGGGGTGCATTTGGGCGGTTGTGTCAGGGCTGCCTGTGCTGCCGGGGGTTGACTTGTAGCACGCCCCTACCTGGCAGGTGTCGATGCCACCCTGCGGATAGCCAGCACACAAGTTGTAGCTGTGGATGGCCCCTCTGTACCACCGGCTGCTGTTACAGAGGTTGACATCAATGAGGCGGACCTTGGCCTCCTGCAGGACATCCGTTGCTCCTCCAGCTGTGAGCACAGAAAGGAATTAACACCCAGCAGCTCGTTGCCAGTTCTCCTCGCCTGTCTGGGTGAACCCTTTCTGTGGGGCTTGGCTTTGCGTCGTGAGAGGCGTTGTACCGGTGTTTCCCTTCTGCCCTGCTTTGGGGAATGGCTCAGGCCCAACTCTCTGTAGGCAGACGTCCCCGCAGCCTGACTCTGGCTTTCACCTCTGCTCTCAGGAAGCCTAGCCTGTCTCCCCAGTGTGCCAAGCTTGCACTCAGGACACGAGCACTTTTTGGGAACTCACATCTCGCGGTCGTGGAACCCCAGCCACTGACATAGCAGGTTGTCAGCTCTGACACTCTCAGCGAGGCGTCGGGCACGCAGGCAAGCTGTATGTAGTAGCTGCACTGGACCGGCCTGGTCCAATTCCAGCAAGGCAATGTCGTTCCTCTCCAAGATATTACTGTAGTGTTCGTGAACCAGGAGCCGCTTAATATGGCGCACTTGGACCTCAGGGCCCAGCTGAGTCAGCTGGGTGGCCCCGACCACCACGCGCCACATGGTGATGTGCCTGGAAGGCAGATGGAGAGAGGGGTCAGAGGGAGCGGAGCCGTGTGCTGCAGCAGCCCAGCAGTTCCCTGCCTTCTCCTTCACAGGGGAGAGAGGGCAGCAGCGCTACGGAGAGTGCGACTGCCCTCGCATGCCTTAGGTGCAAGGGATGTCGAGCTGGAGGCTGCTAGGAAGCAGTGGCACGAGCCCAGCCTTCTCCTGAGCAGTCTCTCAGCTGGGCTCTGGAGTGCCCAGGCACTGGGTGTGCTGCAAGGAAACGGGATGGGAGTAGCACATGGTGCTGCGTCCAGGGCAGCTGCTAGTGTTGTGGGGATATGCTCGTTCCCTGGTCCTCCTTACCTGGCCTTGATGAAGCAGTGGGCTGCTGTGAGGACCCACTGTGGGCTGATGAGGGAGCCTCCGCAGATGTGCCCTGTGCCTAATTCCCAGGGCCCCTGGATGCTGACGATCCAGGGCCAGGCCCCTGGCTGGGCATCTCTGCCCCCCACGACGCGCCACGTGCCGTAGTGAGCAGCCATGGGCCGGAGCCCGCAGGTCCCTCTGCAACCAGAAACTCATTACTGTCCTGCTCGACCGCTCGCTGCTGTTGAGGCTGAAGGTCAGCCGTCTTCCCTCCCCACAAGGCGTTGCATGGACAGCAGGGCCAGGGAACCCTGTGGGGTGTGCGTCCATCCGCCCCTGTTTCTGCTTGAGCCCCGTAGATGAGTTGTGCCGGCAGCCTGGGTGCTGGCAGGGAACTGAGGCTCCCACATGGGGTTCGGGAAGCTGTGACGTGGCCACGGGGGACAAGCGGGCACCTTCCAGTGAAGCCCATAATGGTTGCCCTAGCTCCCTCCCAGAGCCTCGGGCCACTTACCCACAGCTGTCCCATGTGCCGTGCACAGGCCAGCACACGGCCAGCAGGACGAGGAGGGGGAGCAAATTCATCGCTGCCACCAGTGCAGCAGCCAACGTAGCGCCCGCAGTAGTCACATTGCCCGCGGTGGCCTTGTCCCCGGGGCTGATGTCACAGAGTCGCTGGTTCCGGGTGCTGGGCACGGTGGCCTGTCGGGGGAGGGGGGCAACATGAGGGGTTCCAAGCAGGAGGGGAGGCAGAAGCTGGGATCGGACACCCCCCGACAGCCCCCCGCTGAGTGCTCTGCTTGCGGGATGAGGGTGTGCAGGCCCCGTGGCAGGCAGCAGCACCGGGCTCCGAGCGCTGCCTGCTACCAGCTAGCAGGAACAGCCCAAGTGGGGCATCACAGCCTCTTTGGGGAGTTCACTGCCACCCTGCTCCCTGCAGCCGTTTGCCGCCAGCTCCTTCCCAAAAGATATACACCAGAGATGATAGCTCCTACAGGCAGAATGCACATGTTTGGGTGTTGACCCAATCTGGTTACAGCGGCAGCGGGCAAGCAGTGATGTGCAAGGCAAATAAGCCAAGCGTACCCACGCAGCGTCAACCTTCCTGCACAAAGCGCAGTGAAACGCGGATGCAGCACGGCCCACGCTGGCTCTGTCGGCCACAGCAGCACCCGCTGGCAGGCTTCACGTCCTTGCTGTCTATGAGTTATAGCGCTGTTCTGGGCCAACGCTGACAAGGGCACTTGTGGCGCCTGGTATGCGTGGCCACGGACATGCAACTCTAAGCTCTCAACAGAGAAGGGTGCTCCTGCTCTCAGCCCCACGTGCCATTCTCCATGGCTTTGGTAAATCCTCTGTCAGCCTTGGCAGATTGGCATAGAGTACATCTTCTTTCAGCCTCTCAGGATTGGGATGTGATTCTCTTCTGAGCTGGCTGAGAAAGAATGTCATTCATCTGTTAGGTCCAGATGAGTTCTTGAGTATTAGTCCCTTGGGGCTGTATTTTACCAAACAAATAGCTGGGTCCTCTACTGACCTTGCATGCTGTCTTCTAGGCTCTTGCCCCTGTTTTACTAGCAATGGCAAATACAAATTTGATCCATTTAAAGTTTATTCAAGTGATGTCCTTCCAATTCTGTCCTTACCACGCTGCCCATTTCAACCAGCAAGAACCCAAGAGGTGACTGGAGCAGTACCTAGTCAAAAATTGCAGGACATCTTGCTGGAAAAAGTGCATAACCTATTGTGTGGCTTCCCCTGATACAGTCAGTAACTGCCTTTGTCTTGCTAATTCAGCCTGCAGGTTTCCGTGGGACTCCTCTGTGCTCCAGTGTCTAAATATACCTGCTGGCACAAGTGTTCGCCTTCCTCTGCAGACACCGGGATGATGCCCTCCTCTTAGGAATGCCAGGTAGGCATTCGTTATTGCTGTCATGTGGGTTGTGATCTGTCTCCTGCATCCTGTGAGAGCGCATAACGCATCAGCTTTCTGCCCAGCACCAGCGAGAGAACACATACCCTTAGGACCACAGTCTCCTGCTGTTCTCTATCAAGTACAGTGTCAGGCACGGGCTTCCTTGCTGACGTTCATGGTAGAAACCATCACAGCTGTGAATTGGTGTCTGCACCTGCACAAGGGGTCTGGGCTCCCACTGTAGTCTACGGAAGTTCGTTTGTCGTGGTTTAGGGCGTGACTGATCTTATCTAATAAAAGCTTTTCCTCTAGGATGTGTCAAGCCAGCCTTGAACCCCCTGATTGCACGGACTGTACGGGAAGTCCAAGGCAAAGGGACTTGGTGTTGACAGCCATATTGTAGACAGGACCTCTGTGTAGATGAATCCTGCTCTTAGTGTTCTGTGTGTGAGTGGACGCTGCTCCAAGAGCGTCCTCTGCCTTGCCTTCGTTTGCTGTATTGCACCCGGAGTAGGAAATGATCAGCCCACAGCTCTTAAGACAGGCCCAGTCTGCAGAACAGTAGATCCAGCTTCCTGCAGAGAGGTGGGGAGCGGCTGCCTGGGCAGTGCTCGCGGGCGAGCATTTGGGGTCTGAACTACATCACTGTTGTTTCTATAAGAAGAGGCGGATCATCTGGAGCCCTCCTTCTCCTGTGCTGGCATGCAGGCTGTCTGTCTATCAAAACTCTGAGCTGTTACTGCTGTGTCAGCACGTCCTGTAAATACACAGCAGCTTTGTTCCAAAAGTGAAATAAAGCCTCTGGCCTACTGAGGTTGGGGTAGCGGGACCGTGCTGCCTGTTAAGTAAAAATACATCCCAGTTGAGTCATTGGTATGCTGTGAGCGTGTGACTAATACTACCAGTTCATGAAGGAGAATAAGGCCTGGCTGCCAGGGACTTGGAGTTGGAGAGGGGTTTGAGTTATTGGCTAGACGTGGGGGTTTGTCTGGGGCTTTGTCTTTAAATGCAGCCCTGACGTTATGGGTCAGAGCTTTTGGGTCCTTTCAGTAGCTGCTCATGCTGGATATCATCACAGGTAGGCAGGTGATTTCGCTTTGACTTTTCCAGAAGTATGTGCTTTTTTTTTCTTTTTCTTTTTTATTTTGTCCCCAGGGTGGGATTTGGGGTTCAGTGCATCATTACTTAAGGATTTTCCAGGTTCGGTTTCTGAAATGCAGAGCCAATGTTGAGACACACAGGCGTAGTGCAGCAACATCTCTTCCAAGAAAGGAAACAGAAGGCATTCACAAAAGCGTAGGACTTCCTTTCTAATTCAAGATGCTCATAATACTCGAGGAAGACCTTTCTGTTACACAGAAACTCATTGCAAGAATACCAGGAGAAGGACAAGTGCCAGCTTCTTCTCTTGACAGAGGAATGGTTACACATCCGTCATTATTATCAAAAGTAACCTGTGGTTTAAAAAAAAAATAATGGTTTGAGTGATTTGGGCATCTGTGGCATCTAAAGACTCGTAGCTGTGCTAGTTCAAGGTAAAGCTTTTAGGGAAATTCCTTGGCTTTAGTCTTTTTACCCAAAGCCATAAACTGGCCCAAATCACAGCTTCTTGGAAGCAGAATATAAGATGGGTATCTTGGAACGCACAATGAAGTGCTAGCCCTCTTCCAGGGAGAAGAGCATGATAATCCTTTCCATATGGGATTTAAATACCTCCTATTGTTAAATGTAAACGGCAGGAAGAGAAGAATGGGTCTTTTAGACAGAGTGGTACTTTGCTTGCAGTAAGGGTTTGAAGGTGCTGTGCTGTACAGCATGACACTGGCACAGCCACGCTGAAGGCAAAAGAGGACATCCTGTAAAAGAGGGAGAGATGTGGCCCTGCTCACTCTTTCAGGTACCCATGGCGTAAACCTGCAGACAGCTCCTGTAAAGAGCCCCTTGGAGCAGCAAGGTTGAGCAGCAACCCCATGAGGTGAGGCTGGGAAGGGTGTGGGGTGGGATTCTGGACAAAACTGTGGCTGTCAGGGAGCAACTGGGAGCTTTGACCTTGGGAACTGCACTGTGGCTGAGGAGAGGTGAGGAAGGGTGGGGGCCATGCGAAACTGCTTGGGGTTTTTGTGTATGCTGATGATTTTGTCTGTTCCTGACAGCTGGGCACAGAGCTTTGGTCCTGACAGCCTCGCCCCTCTGCTGGAGACCTTAAAAGGCTCCAGGAGGACAAGACGCTGCAGGGTGAGGAGCTGATCGAGTGGGCATTACTGCTGAGTGTCTGTTGTTTCCAGAAAGCCACAAGGCTTGTTGCTGCTCTGTGCTCTTCTTGTCTCTCCTAGCACAGCCCCACAGACGTGGAGCTCTGCGTCCATCTGTGTTTGAAGTGTTCTTAATCTTCCTGTGTTCTTAATCTTCCTACTGAGTTTGAGTTTAACTAGTATGATCATACAGAACATACTGCAATAACTGACCAACTCCACGTAATTCATCTTGAATTCAGAAAGCAGTGCCAGCCTTCTCATGAAAAGAAAAACAAGGGGAAAAAAAAAAAAAAAGGTAGTGCTTTCAAAGGAATAAAATTTATTTAATTTTAGTGAGTAGGTAGGTCAACAGAGCATGTACACGCCTTTCCTGGTGTCCAGCTATTAATGTGAGGGGGTACGATTATGAGAACCTGCTATGATACTCTGTTTTTTTACATTTTTACCATCTTTCATGAAAAGAACTACCGAAGGTGGTAGCATAAACTGTATGCGTTTGACAGTGTTTTCTCAGTGGGGAAGTTCAAACCGGTGACTTGCCCGTTATTGCTCCTCTAATCTGTGGCAGAGCTAGGACTTGGAGTGAGATTACCATGCTTAGTCTTACCATTCCAGAGGATTAAAAGCATTTCCTTGAAGCACTTTCACAAAATAAGACCTGCCCTTCTGAAATAGCTGTTTTCCCAGGAGCTGCACCCGAGCTAAGGCAGATGAGAGAGTCTTGCCTGCTGTCAGCCACCGAGGCTGATGACAGGTCAGCCAGCAGTTTTGGCAAGGACAGAACAAGACAGATACGTATGCTCCTCTGTGCTGATTGTAAATTCTGGAATGTGTCTTGCATAAAGTGGTCTTCAGGTTTTGCGGGTTGTCGGTTTGGTAGGACCGACTGTGTCTTAAACACAATGGTAATAGCAAAACCTGCAGGCATCCATGTAGGGCATTTTGGATTTCACAGAATCTGCAAGAGTATTGGAACAGTTCCATGTTATGTTGAGGTATGGTAGTTATAGTGTTATCGGAGGAAAGCCTTGGCAAAGAAGATGAAGATGGCAAAGATACCCAAAAGTGTTACAACCTTTGACAGTGGAAACGTGGCATTTACACTTCATATGAACAGTCTACTGTTCTTTTCAAAAATTTACAGAGGACGATTTGCTTTTCCATATCAGAACTTAATGATTTTAAGTGAAAGCTCTCCACTGGGATGTGTAAAAAATGAGCCATGTATGCTGGAAAGAAGAGTAATTACAGAGACTTGATACTCTTGTGTCTTTCAGTTCTCCTGAAAAAGCAGGTGTGGGCTTCTTCACTTGTGTTGTGTAGGGATTTCAAAAAAAGCACCCTTGAAACTTCCGCTGAGATTAAAAGTGGGTGAGACGGATCACGTTTTCCTCCTCTTCCACGATCCTGCTTTCTCTTGGAACTTGTTTTTATCAGTATCATAAATTCTTTGCTTTCGCTAGAGCCAAGAGAACATAGGATTTTCATTGTTTTTTTCAGGCCGACCGTCTCCTGTCAGACAGAGATATCCATGCAGAAGTGCTCAGTCACAGAGGCCTCGCTGCAAGAGGACTAAGAGGTGGATGCCTGGTTAGTGATGATTCTCATCCATGCTTTGGAGGGTTTTCAGGTCAGTGGTAATTAGAGAATAATAGTATGATAATTACTGTGGTAGTCTGAGGGTAGGAGATAGATAAACACAGATTTGGGAGGAGGAGAGGATACCTTTTATCAGCCATTCCATTTTTTGCAAGGCAGCATTTGTGGGTCACTGACAAGATGATCACGGAGGCAATGGCTGAGATTCTGTACTGGAAATTCTTTTGCTCTGGAGCTGAAGTCCCAATCACCCTCTAACAGTCTTAGTCAGACGACTGAATCTGGAAGCATACAGTTTCTTTTCTCCAAACTGAAGATAATTCAGTTAGAGGGAGAGCCTGTTTGGCAGGTTTAGTAGTTTGGGGGCAGAGGCCAGTTGGGGGCTGGGGCCCTCAGGGGAGGGGGCTGTTTCTGCCCTGTGCCCTTGACCTGGAGCTCCCAGCTGGGAAAGGGCTTTCCAAAATCCTGCTGGAAAGTGCTCCGTAAGAAAAAGCTGCAATGTGAAGATGGCTTCCAAGATGCGCACAAGAGAACTTGACAGAGCTTGACCTCTCCTATGCAAGTGGGTTTGCTGCTAGAAGAAACCAGACCAAACTGGCTGAAAACAAGCAAAGTTGCAACAAAATTGTGTAAACTCAGCTCATAAATATGCCTTAAGCGCACTTGCACAGCGGGTTCGCCTGTACAAATACTCAAAAGTGAATGGTAACAGACGATATCGTGGCCAAAGCCAATAGGTTGAGCAAATTGTAAAAAGGAGTACATGAATAGTCTTAAGACTGCATATAAGGACTGAAGAGTTGTAACACGGTGTCCTTCTCATGCTCCAATCTGAGAGCACCTTTATTGCTACCAGTAAAAAGGGATTTAGGCTAGCGCGTACTTCTGCTGCCTGCCTTTTTTCTCACTACCTGCACATGAACTGGAAGAAAAGGAAAATGCAAGCAAATCCCTTTTGGTAACAAGAGAGCCAGATGTGGGAGCTGTGGTTGAGCTGGGGGACAGGGAGCACCCCTGGACCAGCCTTGGGGCTTGCTGCCAACCTGCCTTGCTGCCAGCCTGGGAGAGCTGCCTTCAAATGAGCTCTTCCCAGCAGGACACTGCCCAGGAGTAACTGTGAGGGTTGCTGTTCTCCCTCCGGAAGCATGGCCCGCACCAAGCACAGCCAGAGCTGCGCCTGTGCCAGGAGAAGCCTTCAAGCAGAGCCGGGGCTGATGGTGACAGTTCCCAGCAGCTGTCCAGGTCAGAGAGATGCAGGTAAGATGGCAGAGAGGGGACACCGACTGATGGTCACTTCTCTTGCAGGAACAGGGTTTAACAGGAGGAGGGAGCCAGGGCACAAGGGCCTATGAGGTGAAAAAATGCATCAAAGAGCCAGAGCCCAAAGCAGAGGGAGAAGAGAAACAGGTGCAGGTCCCGTGGCTTTCAAGGTAACATCTGCCCCAGAAGCAGAATAACAGTAAAAGGCATTGGGAGGTCCTGGAGTGACGGAGCAAAGTGCCTGGCAGAGAGAAGAGGCCAGAGAGACAGGAGACAAGCTAGAGATGGAGGTGAAAAAGATGACATGTGGAAACTGAGGATGCTCCTGCTGTGCAGGTCCTTGTGAAGACCCTGGTGGCTGAGCAGCTGGTGGGGAAGGAGCAGGAACCTGGCTTCTGCTGCAGGTACTTGTGGTGTCACCTGCTGCTGAGGAGCTGACAGGGCAGGAGTTTTTCAATTGCTTGTGCGGACGCTAGTGATAGCACTTGCGACTGAGTAGCAGATAGATAGGAAAAGACGCATGGCCTGCTTAGGTGTCGGTGATGTCATTCGTGGCAGGAACTGGCCCGTTGCTTTTTCAGGTGCTTGTGATGTTACTGGTGGCTGAGTAGCTGATAGGGCAGGAGTCTGTCTGTGATGTGCTTTTGATGTGCTACGTGCCTGAGAAGATGCTAGGGCAGGCATGGAGAGCTGTTTTATGCAGGTGCAATATGCATGGCTAAATAAAGAGAATCAATCCCCTTGGTAATTCTGTGCTGAAGTCTCCTTGCCTCTCTCCTAGGCTGGCAAAGAACTGACTTTTACACAGGTCACCAGAGCAGGACTGCTGCCAAGAAAGATCCCTGTGCTTGGCTGCTTACCTCGACCCTGTTCCTGCTCCCATCCCCATTCCCAACTCCTCTCTCGCTGGATTCGATGCCTAGAGGGCACAGTATTCCCAAGTGCTGGCTTCTGGAGATAAAAGAGGATGCCGATGGAGAAGCACCTTCTCTCCTTTTGCAGTGAGTCTCGCGGTAGGCTTGGGAGCTGAGTGTTTTATACTTTCTGTGAGGAGAAGTGCCTACATGTTTCTGCCTCGGTTTTGCCTCAGAAACTGATTTCCTATCTAGGACGCCTTGTGACAGGCTCAGAAATGGGCCAGAAGGCGTATGAACTGCAGCTGTTGTGGGACACCGCAGAAGCATCTTCAAGGGGAAGTGTGGTCTTTTTTACTCAAAGTCCACTGGCCAAGTTTGCCAGGAAACCAGCTTCTTAAAAAGATGACCCTGTTGATGGGGACCGTCAGTGGCAATGCTTGTAATGCCTTGGTTTCCTTGTCTCTCTTGCACGGGATGCTGCACTTGGGAGAAGACAACGTGAATCACACGCAGGCGACCTGAGCCTCTGATGGAGCAGCACTGGAGATGCTGTGTTCCCAGGCATTTTTTTCCCTGAGATCTCTACCTGCTAATTTCATATGCTCAGCAGCTGTAGAAAGCTTCCACCCTTCTGGATCACAAGGGTGCTTCAATAACGGAAGTGTTGAGTTAAAAAATTTCCAAAAACCCCCGAACCTTTCTGTTCTTTCTTGCATGGTCAAACTCTCTACAGAAATGAGAAGCACCACTTTGGACTGGGTTTGGTTATGATGGCAATTTTATTGTTTCGCTTGTCAATGTCAAGTTTGATGGTTAGCATTCTTTTGATAATGGTTGTCTGCGGCCTTTGATGGTAAATTGCAGGTTGTGGTGGCAAGCTCAGTCACAAGTCCTGAACGCTTCTTTCCATAAGCCACGCGCCTCAAACACCTGGCAAAGCGTGAGGCAACATTTGCTGGTGATGCTGCAAATGTTGCTTACTTTTGAGTCCTCCTCTCCAGAGTTCTCTCTGGATTTCTTTTTGTTCTTCACTTTCTTGCATTTCTTTGTCAATTCTGGATCACCAGGATGCTCGCTTCTGTCTTTTGCCGCTTTCTTTCGGGGTCACTTTCACCCCCCCCTTCACAGGACTGTTTCCTCTTTCTGCATGGTTGTTCTTCATTTGCCTGGCAAGGGCCTGCAGACTCTGGGTGAACTGGCACTGGTGGGAGCGGACGTTGTTGACGTGAGGATGTGCCCAGCTGCCGCTCACCTACCGACCCAGGATGCGAGTCTGCTCTGTGGCCGCTCGAGCCGTGCACACCTTCCCCTCCTGAGCTTCTGCCGTTGTCAGGGCTGTTCCTCTCCCGTTGGGAAGAGCTGCACAGGTTCCCGCTGCCATGCGGCAGCTGACAGTGAGGGCGCTTCTGCGTTTCCGCGAGGGCAATGCACCTCCGCTTCGGAGGCGGGCAGTCTGGTTGGCTTCTGTTCAGCTTCTCCTCCTCCTCCTCGGTGTCAGAGTGTGCTCTCTTCCTGCCGCGGCGCTGATGGGGCGTTCCTGCAGAGTCCCGTGTTTGTCTCTTCCCTTGGATCCTGGGCCTGTTTTCTCCGCCTTCTTGATTTCTCAGTGCCAGGGTGCCTCCAGAAAATGCCCTCTTCAGCCCTTGATCCAGCTTTGTCATGGAAATGCCCTTTGTCTCTTGGCATTCAGCGCCTGCTCCAGGGGTCAAATCGTGGTGCCTGGAGAAACAACAGTGATCTTAGTCTAGGGTTGTTCTTGCAGCCTCCTCATGGCTTCAGTCTCATCCTGTCACTTTCTGGCAGCACTTGATACGACAGGCAGAAGACTGAAGCAGCGCTAGCAGCTGGAAATGAGATCGTGGTCTTCCAGCCATGTCTGTCCCTCTCAGAGCAGTAACTCATCCTAAACCCCCTTGGACCTCCATTTGGCCTCTTTTTCCAGCTAGCCAGTCTCAGGGAGCAGACAGCTAGCAAGTTACACAAGCGCTACAGTTTAGTGCCAGACAAGGAGGGAGAAGGCAGGAGGTGAGGAACTGCAGAAGAGACAGAACTCAATGGGACAAACAGGCATTCTCTCCTAGGCCAGAAAGCAAAACCCACCAGAGGAGAACACCACCACCCAGATCAGTGACAGGAGAAGGAGTGTATTCTGAGCACTGTCGCACACTTGTTATTACCTGGCATAGAAGAGTAAATATGCACGCTGGCAGAGAACCGTCTTGATGTCACAACGATCCACAGAGGCATCGTTCATCTTGTACCAGTGTCCATCGCTGGCCTGCAAAGAAAGGCAGCACTATCTTTAGATGAACTGCAGGGGTTTTAAAGCAAAACCACAGGCAGAACATCACTGAAGGACACGGACACCATACACCAGTGCAGATCACAGAGTTGTCTCCTACCTTCACGAAGCAGTAATAGTGTCCTGCCTGGCAGCCGGACCCTTCATGTACCAGGACGGCATACAAGGAATAGAGGAGTGGTTCTCCAGGGGCTTGAGACATGTACGCGGCAAGGTCCAGAGTTTCCGGATACTGCACAACCTAAAGAGAGACCAAGAAGACCCCTAAATTATCCTGAGAGTCTTTAGGAAGCAGCCTGAGAAAACTTTGCCAGCAAACCCAGGCTAGAGGCATAGAAACAGATCTTCGCAGTTCATCAAAACCAGGTGTTGCCATGTCATCACTGCAGTGGCAGAAAACTGTTGTTGGCCAAAGCAGCTCTTGACGAGCACAGGAAAGGGCTTCTCTTCACACTGGCACTTTCCTCTTACCACAAGGGACAGAGCAAGGCATTTGCCTTGATTTTTCTTAGACGGCCGCACTCGATAGCCGTCGTGTGCAGACATGAACAACTTCCAAAAAAGGATTCTCCTTTGGGAAAGGTCTCCTTCCAAGCAGACAAAGTTGCAGTGCCCTTGTGTACATACCTTGCTAATCTTTCTGCCAGAGAAAGCATCAAATCTCTTCAAGCAGACTGTCAGGACATTGGAGGAGTGATGTATTGTGAGCCTCTTGGATGCAGTGGCCAGCTGTTCACACCTTGAAACAAGCACAGACCCAACTGTTGCAACCTGTCTTCTCCCCACTCTGCCCACCACCTGTGTAGGGTTGAGTTAAGGCTTGTTTGGCCCAGCTATCATGCGCACAGGTTTGCATTTCAGACCCCTGAAGCCCACACGCTCTCACCGAAGGTAGCTTTGGTCTGGGGTGGCTCACTTTGGAGAGCAGCAGTCTGCAGCCTTTACAAGACCAGACCTAGGCATGACACTGTTCCGAGAGCCGGCAGGGGCTGCTGCTGCTGCAAGGACTGAGGTCTCCTGGCCAGAGACGCAAGCATCCAAAACACCTTGGCAATTAAAGCGTTGATTGGTTTCTTGAGGAAGCTGCTGTTGCCAAATCCCTGCCCAGAGCTCCTCCTTGCTTTGGCTCCCCACTGCACGTGGGACCTGTCTTTTCCCTTCTGGCCCGAGGGGTAGTTCAGTGGGCAACTTCCTAGCTAGGAAGGTTGACCACCTCCAGGGCAGACGATGCCAGCAATAAAATTCTCATGAAAGCTTTCCAAATATTCAGTCAGAAGAGAAAAAATTACCCATCTTAGAAATGAATGCATTATTTTCCAAGTTCCGGATGATTCGGGTGGATTAGTTGTATGGGGAAGAAAAAAAAAGGAAAAAAACCCCAAGCTGTCTCATGACTGGGTTTCTCAATTAAGTCAGAACATAACTGGTGCTCCCAGACGTGCAATACCCTAACCCAGTATCTGCTAGGAAGGTGTCATTAGTAATAATCTTACTTGCTACATTTATAGCCATTTTCGCCATCCAGCTGCTCAGGTTTGACAAAGTCTTCCAGAGCTGCAGTGAGAGTTGAGGCTGCCTGGATGAGAAAGAAAGGAGAGCACTAAGCTCCTGGAAACTCAGAATCCCAAGAAATAGCTGCCCGTGTGGGACCAGCGTTATCCCAATAAGCAGCTACCCCTGGGCGGTACCAGAGTTGCCTGTGGTACGCGTGGTCAAAAGTAGCAAAAGCAATCGACCCCATCCGTCCAGCAATCAGACGCGTCTTGAGGGAGTCCAAAGCAGGGTGGCATGACAGTGCCATCCTGGCTGCAGATACCATCCTTACTCTTTGCCCAGCTGACGCCCATCTGACAGCCAGCACCCAGCACAGGCAGACCATTTAGAGGGCTTCCAGAGAAGGAGCCCAGAAGCCCAGTTCCCTTCCCATCCACCACCAAGCTCTGGCGTGGCAACAGCCCACAGTTTTAAGTCAGTGGAGTTAACTGGAGATAACCTCGGCCCCCTGCAGGGGCCTTGAAACCTTTTGCACCACAATTTCCAAACATCTTACCTGGATATCCAAAGCAATATCAAGGAATGCCTCGTAGGTGTCGGAAACGGCTTTGCAGCTCAAGCACGTTACTGGAAGGCAAAGAGAAAAGCTTCTCAGGTTGGGAAGGAGGCTAACTGTGCCCATTTCAATGCCCAACACGTACTGCTTTGGAGACACTGGACACAACTGCTGCATACTGGAAGCTGTTTACCACGACCGGAGAAAGAGCCACAGACACATCTAAGGCCAGTAATATTTGTAAAAAGTACCTCTCGATCTTAGAAAGCCCCCAAATATTTGATGGATGATGGTAGTTGCTTGAGAAGAGATGTCGAAGCTGGGAAGAAATGGTAAGGCAGAGAGTTATCTCCTCCAAGAGTTTTGCTTTGTCTGAAAACCCTGGGCATCGGGTTTCCTTGATGGGAGTACACCAAAGAGTCCAAAGGGCTCAGGAGTATGGAAAAGGTAATTTGCTTGTGCTTACTCGCTGCTTCCACTCGGACAAGCTCTCTGCATGGCATCGACAGTGTAGCGTAAGAACTCGTGGGCGTCTTCCTGCCTGCCAAGCTGCAAATGTTCTCCTATTCCTAAGAAAGAAGAAGTTAGTAGCTGTCTCCTACAAGAAGGGAAGAAAGCATGTAAAAGCAGCTGAAATGCCTTACGTGTGAGGACGCTGAGGACAGCCCTAGGCTGGATGGCCCTGGCTGAAGAATGCAGGACCCCGTTGACGTGCGCTTCCATTATGCACATCATGCAGAAGCCTTGCTGGTGACCTGAAGAGGGAGGGAGGGAGGGAGGGAAGCTTCTCAGGTTAGCAAAATATCCATAGCAATGGGAACCTTAATGGAGATCTTGAAATTAGAAGATAACAGTCTCCAGTCCCCTTCTCCCAAGGTGCCAATGTCCCAACAAGCCCGGGCCATTTTAGCGCATAGAAAGCTTTCTCCAGGGGGATGCTTAAGTGACAGCAGTTTTCTGTGCAATAAGCAGAGAGAGTTGAACTGGCAGGAACAGGGACCGAGACCCGGGGCCAGAAAGTGGTGCCTTTCTGAAGATGAACACACCTAGACAGGACAAGAGCCTTCTAGGCTTTAGTGTTCAAAGAACACCACTCAGGGGGCCGACAAAGAAGGGCTGCTTTTCTCCTCAATCAGATTCCAGATGCTGGGAATCCTTGGGAAGTGCCCACCAGATTTACAGAGAGATGTTCATGAAAGTACTCACAGGACCGGCTGTGCTCACGCGAGAGCAGGTAGTTGGCCAGAGGGGGTGTGTACGTCAGGCACTGCAGGACGGAGTTGAGGTAGCAGGTATTGCCCAGGTTGTGGAGTCCTGCTCCAGCTCTCTGTCTTTGCTGCCAGTCCATGCAAATCTTCTCCAGGGGAAAGGGGATGCGTTGTGGCAGAGCCATTCCCTTGGCAAGGACTGCAGGGAAATGACGTTTGAAAAGAGATGAGACGATGCTGTTGTATGAGAACCTATTTTGAGAGTCGACTTCTGTAAAGGAGCACCCAGGTAAACTGGCTCTGACCTCCAACAGAGAAACATCGGGGGAAGCCTAACACTGCCATTGGCATTTCCTGGTTAAGAAAGAGTTTTGGAAAAGAGTCTGCTCCCCTGCTTACTTTGCTGAAAGTCCAACAAACCCACACTCTGATTTCTGTGCCTCGGGCTGCCTTCCTTTCCCTCTCGACTCTTGAACGGGCTTATCAGGTCAAGTCTTCCCTCTTCCTGATTGTAACTTGATGAAAAGAAGCAAGTCCCTAGCCCAGAAGGTAACCCTACCGATGTCAGATCTTTCTAGGAGCAATGTCATCTTTCCAAGTCTTGTATATAGTGGCAGAGGAGTGACAACACGCATTTTTCCTTTGTCTAATCGCAAACACCAGGGTGAGTCTGGCTGCTACCAGGAAACACCCTGAATTCCCTCTAGAAGCTTTGCATCTGCTTTCTAGCTCCTACTTGGGCACGAGGGAGTCAGGTGCCCTTTGCAGATGCCCGTGGAGACTCCCAGGGTGCTGGGCTGGCCTCAGGTGTTGGGAGCCGGGACAGTTTTGTGCCCCTGAGCCTGAAGTGACAATTGCGGACAGTAACCCCCTGCCCCAGGCAGGCGGGGGAACCAGGCTGGTGGGAAAAGGCCTTCCCTGAAGAGGTGGATCTCGGTCATGTTTCTCTGCAGATCACCCGTGCCATCTCCGAGGTGGTGCTTGCCCTGAGGAGCACGGAGGAGCTCAGGCAACTGCTTCCCCACCTCCTTCCCAGCCTCCTGAGGTGGGCCAGTGAAACGCTGGGCGAGGAGAGGCTGCTTTCCCCCGTGAGCAGCTGGAGACAACTGTTCCTGGAGGGCCAGGTGCTTGAGGAGAAGCCGTGCAGGTAAGGAGCCGAAGGGGCTTCAGTTCCCTTCGCCAAGGCGTGCGCTGTTGTGGGGTTGAGGGAGTGCTTCGCCTGCCCTGCTTCCTAGATGTGGAAACCGGTCGTCGTGGTCGGTTTTACTTCTGTTCCTTCATGGAGTAACTCCCGCTCCCAGGCAGGCTTATGCGGCTCATGCTGCAGACAGCTGTCGTCTTGCCTCCCGCATACCCTTGCATGCACGATAGCGCTGCACTCCCTCAACGGACCCCCGCGGGGAGCAGTGACTCTCGCGGGCGCTGGCGTCTTTCTCTGCAAAATGCTGGTGGGTTTGGGGCAAGACGAAGATGCCAGTGTCATCAGCTGCGGTCTTGAAGGCTATGAAGCATTGTTTGAGGGGTATTTAGCTCTGCTAGAGAGAAGTCTTGCCCTAACCTGCTGTGATTTGAGATTTCGTTGGGTTTGTGGTGGTGGTGGTGTTATTTTGATGTGTTTTGTTTATTCTGCGGTTTGTTTCTTCTGCCAGGATTTTCCTTTCGGCTATAGAGCTGGTGCTAGGCAAATGCATGGCGCAGAAATGGATGCGGCTGCTCATGAACCAGGCAGCGTGGGCTCGCCTGGAAGCCCCCCTGGCTCACCCTGAGGGGGTGCGTCTCCTGAGCAGGTAAGAGCCCCAGGGATGCATCTGGCCGCCTCCTGCGGAGCTGTGCGCAGGGAAATGGCTGCTGGGACCCTTCCAGCGTGCCTGGGAAGCCGTCCCGAGCTGAAGAATAGTGTCTGCATCGGCACAAGTGAATTTGTGGCCTTCCTGGGTAACTGTGTCCCTCTCTTGTGTCCCCTGCGCAGCGTCCTGCTCCACGCTGGGCTCATCTCCCCCCATCTGGCAAAGAGCCTCTTGCCACGGCTGGATTCCTGCTCGGTTAAGCTGCAGGTGAGAGCTACAGCCTTCTTTGCTGAGGTAAGGTGGGGTGGGGAAGGAAGGGTTCAGAGGAGTTTTACTGAGATACTGCTGCTTGGGATGTCTAGCTCACGAGACTCACCAGCGCGAGCGGCAGAGGAGTGCGATTCTGCCATCGGAACGAACGTCCGTCTTCAAACCCAGCTGGAAGAGGCAGAGCACGAACTGAAAGCCATGAGAGAAAAGGCAGAAAGAAGTCAAAAGCTGGAGAAGGAAGACGAGGAGGCAAAGGTAGCACTCCAGAGGAAAGAAGAGGAAGGCGAGTGTTTGCAGAGGGCTCTGTTGCGGATGGAGTGAGAGTGCACTTGTAAGAGCAATATGTTTATTGATAACCAAGTTTGATAATAAATGTGACAGTGTTTAACAGGATTCGATGGCAAGATATACTTGATTATTTACTGCCTAGAGGACAGGGCCAGACAAGACTGTCAGGGAGACCCTCCCGTTGAGTCATGAGGTTGAGAGAGGACCCCCTTGCTTTCTAAACTCCTTCTCAAAGAGGAGTCTAGGTGCAGCTGGATCCAGTCCTAGTCCCAGATTGGTCAACGGTTTATGTCGAAAGGATTATATATGTGCAATCAATCCTTTATATCACTTCGCTAAGATTTCAAAGTTTAGCATGCTGTTAGTCACTTAGCGAGGATCTGTTGTGACAAGGAATCTCTCAGCCTCGAGCAGTAACCTTGAGAGGCGTCCCTGCTCCAGGGGAGATCCTGGCGTGCAGCTCACTGCTGTGCAGGAGAGCTCAAAGGGCTCTTGGGCTGCTCACTCTTTTTGGGGGTAAGATGATTAACTCCTAGTCCTATTTACATGCCAACTCTGTACATTAGTTGCTTTCAAGTCTAGCTTGAGCTGGACACTGACCAGCACTGTGGTGAGGTAGACACGTTGCCATAACTGACCCCTTGGCTGTTGTGTTGTTATTTGTCTCCCCCAAATCCACTTTGAGCTGGATGCATCCATCAAAACTGCCACTGGTCATTATCACCTGAGCAGGGCCATGGGAAAAGGTCAGGTGTGGGGGAGCAGGAGGGTACAGGGGGAGCACACCGCCACAACAGGGCAGGAGAATTCACCTGGCCTGCGAAGGCCCTTGTGAGGTAAGTGGTGTTTCTCTAGGCATTAGGGCAGGAGCATGCAGGTGGCTTCCACAGGGGCTTGCGGAGGTTTCAGACCAGGAGCAGGCCGCTGCCTTAGAATGACAGCACCACAGAATACGTCAGGTTGGAAGGGAGCCCTGAGGATCATCGAGTCCAACTCCCAAATGTCCAGAAATGGCAAGGCAGCATTTGTGGGTCACTGAGAAGACGATCGTGGAGGTGGTGGCTGGGATTCTGTAATGGAAATTGTTTTGCTCTTGGAATTGAAGCCCAAATTGCCCTCTAGAAGCCTTAGACGACTGAATCTGGAAGTATACAGGTTTTTTTTTTTTCCCTAAAAATGGAGATAATTCAGTTAGAGGGAGAACCTGTTTGGAAGCTTTAGTAGTTTAGGGACAGAGGCCAGCTGGGGGCTGGGGCCCTTGGGGCTGGGGGCTGTTTCTGCCCTGTGGCCTTGGCCTGGCGCTGCCAGCTGGGAAGGGGCTTTCCAAAATCCTGCTGGAAGGAGCCAGATGTGGCCACCCCCAGCACGGCCTCAGGGTCAGCTGCCAGCCTGCCTTCAGATCAGCTCTTCCCAGCAGGACACTGCCCAGGAGTAACTGTGAGGGTTGCTGTTCTCCCTCAGGAAGCATGGCACGCACCAAGCACAGCCAGAGCTGTGCCTGTGCCAGGAGAAGCCTTCAAGCAGAGCCGGGGCTGGTGGTGACAGTTCCCAGCAGCTGTCCAGCTGAGGGAGATGCAGGTAAGATGGCAGAGAGGGGACACCGACTGATGGTCACTTCTCCTGCAGGATCAGGATATAACAGCAGGAGGGAGCCAGGGCACAAGGGCCCATGAGGTGAAAAAATGCATCAAAGAGCCAGAGCACAAAGCAGAGGGAGAGAGAAATAGGTGCAGGTCCCGTGGCTTTCAAGGTAACATCTGCCCCAGAAGCAGAATAACAGTAAAAGGCATTGGGAGGTCCTGGAGTGACGGAGCAAAGTGCCTGGCAGAGAGAAGAGGCCAGAGAGACAGGAGACAAGCTAGAGATGGAGGTGAAAAAGATGGCATGTGGAAACTGAGGATGCTCCTGCTGTGCAGGTCCTTGTGAAGACCCTGGTGGCTGAGCAGCTGGTGGGGAAGGAGCAGGAAGCTGGCTTCTGCTGCAGGTACTTGTGGTGTCACCTGCTGCTGAGGAGCTGATAGGGCAGGAGTTTTTCATTGACTTGTGCGGATGCTGGTGATAGCACTTGTGGCTGAGTAGCAGATAGATAGGAAAAGACGCATGGCCTGCTTAGGTGTCGGTGATGTCATTCGTGGCAGGAACTGGCCCGTTGCTTTTTCAGGTGCTTGTGATGTTACTGGTGGCTGAGTAGCTGATAGGGCAGGAGTCTGTATGTGATTTGTGAAGATGGTTTTTGATGTGCTTTGTGCCTGAGAAGATGCTAGGGCAGGCATGGAGAACTGTTTTATGCAGGTGCAATATGCATGGCTAAATAAAGAGAATCAGTTCCCTTGGTAATTCTCTGCTGAAGTCTCCTTGCCTCTCTCCTAGGCTGGCAAAGAACTGACTTTTACACAGGTCACCAGAGCAGGACTGCTGCCAAGAAAGATCCCTGCGCGTGGCTGCTCACCTCGACCCTGTTCCTGCTCACATCCCCATTTCCAGCGCCTCTCTCGCTGGATTCGATGCCTAGAGGGCACAGTAGTCCCAAGCGCTGGCTTCTGGAGATAAAAGAGGATGCCGATGGAGAAGCACCTTCTCTCCTTTTGCAGTGAGTCTCGCGGTAGGCTTGGGAACTGAGTGTTTTATACTTTCTGTGAGGAGAAGTGCCTACATGTTTCTGCCTCGGTTTTGCCTCAGAAACTGATTTCCTATCTAGGATGCCTTGTGACAGGCTCAGAAATGGGCCAGAAGGCGTATGAACTGCAGCTCTTGTGGGACACCGCAGAAGCATCTTCAAGGTGAAGTGTGGTCTCTTTTACTCAAAGTCCACTGGCCAAGTTTGCCAGGAAACCAGCTTCTCAACAAGATGACCCTGTTGATGGGGACCGTCAGTGGCAATGCTTGTAATGCCTTGGTTTCCTTGTCTCTCTTGCACGGGATGCTGCACTGGGGAGAAGACAAGGTGAATCACACGCAGGCAACCTGAGCCTCTGATGGAGCAGCACTGGAGATGCTCTGTTCCCAGGCATTTTTTTCCCTGAGATCTCTACCTGCTAATTTCATATGCTCAGCAGCTGTAGAAAGCTTCCACCCTTCTGGATCACAAGGGTGCTTCAATAACGGAAGTGTTGAGTTAAAAAATTTCCAAAAACTCCCGAACCCTTCTGTTCTTTCTTGCATGGTCAAACTCTCTACAGAAATGAGAAGCACCACTTTGGACTGGCTTTGGTTATGATGGCAATTTTATTGTTTCGCTTGTCAATGTCAAGTTTGATGGTTAGCATTCTTTTGATAATGGTTGTCTGCGGCCTTTGATGGTAAATTGCAGGTTGTGGTGGCAAGCTCCGTCACAAGTCCTGAACGCTTCTTTCCATAAGCCACGCGCCTCAAACACCTGGCAAAGCGTGAGGCAACATTTGCTGGTGATGCTGCAAATGTTGCTTACTTTTGAGTCCTCCTCTCCAGAGTTCTCTCTGGATTTCTTTTTGTTCTTCACTTTCTTGCATTTCTTTATCAATTCTGGATCACCAGGATGCTCGCTTCTGTCTTTTGCCGCTTTCTTTTGGGGTCACTTTCACCCCCCCCTTCACAGGACTGTTTCCTCTTTCTGCATGGTTGTTTTCCATTTGCCTGGCAAGGGCCTGCAGACTCTGGGTGAACTGGCACTGGTGGGAGCGGACGTTGTTGATGTGAGGATGTGCCCAGCTGCCGCTCACCCAGCGGCCCAGGATGCGAGTCTGCTCTGTGGCCGCTCGAGCTGTGCACACCTTCCCCTCCTGAGCTTCTGCCGTTATCAGGGCTGTTCCTCTCCCGTTGGGAAGAGCTGCACAGGTTCCCACTGCCATGCGGCAGCTGACAGTCAGGGCGCTTCTGCGTTTCCGCGAGGGCAATGCGCCTCCGCTTCGGAGGCGGGCAGTCTGGTTGGCTTCTGTTCAGCTTCTCCTCCTCCTCCTCGGTGTCAGAGCGTGCTCTCTTCCTGCCGCGGCGCTGATGGGGAGGTCCTGCAGAGTCCCGTGTTTGTCTCTTCCCTTGGATCCTGGGCCTGTTTTCTCCGCCTTCTTGATTTCTCAGTGCCAGGGTGCCTCCAGAAAATGCCCTCTTCAGCCCTTGATCCAGCTTTGTCATGGAAATGCCCTTTGCCTCTTGGCATTCAGCGCCTGCTCCAGGGGTCAAATCGTGGTGCCTGGAGAAACAACAGTGATCTTAGTCTAGGGTTGTTCTTGCAGCCTCCTCATGGCTTCAGTCTCATCCTGTCACTTTCTGGCAGCACTTGATACGACAGGCAGAAGACTGAAGCAGCGCTAGCAGCTGGAAATGAGATCGTGGTCTTCCAGCCATGTCTGTCCCTCTCAGAGCAGTAACTCACCCTAAACCCTCCTGGACCTCCATTTGGCCTCCTTTTGCAGCTAGCCAGTCTCAGGGAGCAGACGGCTAGCAAGTTACACAAGCGCTACAGTTTAGTGCCAGACAAGGAGGGGAAAGGCAGGAGGTGGGGAACTGCAGAAGAGACAGAACTCAACGGGACAAACAGGCATTCTCTCCTAGGCCAGAAAGCAAAACCCACCGGAGGAGAACACCACCACCCAGATCAGTGACAGGAGAAGGAGTGTATCCTGAGCACTGTCGCACACCTGTTATTACCTGGCATAGAAGAGTAAATATGCACGCTGGCAGAGAACCGTCTTGATGTCACAACGATCCACAGAGGCATCGTTCATCTTGTACCAGTGTCCATCGCTGGCCTGCAAAGAAAGGCAACACTATCTTTAGATGAACTGCAGGGGTTTTAAAGCAAAACCACAGGCAGAACACCACTGAAGGACACGGACACCATACACCAGTGCAAATCACCGAGTTGTCTGCTACCTTCACGAAGCAGTAATAGTGTCCTGCCTGGCAGCCGGAGCCTTCATGTACCAGGACGGCATACAAGGAATAGAGGAGTGGTTCTCCAGGGGCTTGAGACATGTACGCGGCAAGGTCCAGAGTTTCCGGATACTGCACAACCTAAAGAGAGACCAAGAAGACCCCTAAATTATCCTGAGAGTCTTTAGGAAGCAGCCTGAGAAAACTTTGCCAGCAAACCCAGGCTAGAGGCATAGAAACAGATCTTCGCAGTTCATCAAAACCAGGTGTTGCCATGTCATCACTGCAGTGGCAGAAAACTGTTGTTGGCCAAAGCAGCTCTTGACGAGCACAGGAAAGGGCTTCTCTTCACACTGGCACTTTCCTCTTACCACAAGGGACAGAGCAAGGCATTTGCCTTGATTTTTCTTAGACGGCCGCACTCGATAGCCGTCGTGTGCAGACATGAACAACTTCCAAAAAAGGATTCTCCTTTGGGAAAGGTCTCCTTCCAAGCAGACAAAGTTGCAGTGCCCTTGTGTACATACCTTGCTAATCTTTCTGCCAGAGAAAGCATCAAATCTCTTCAAGCAGACTGTCAGGACATTGGAGGAGTGATGTATTGTGAGCCTCTTGGATGCAGTGGCCAGCTGTTCACACCTTGAAACAAGCACAGACCCAACTGTTGCAACCTGTCTTCTCCCCACTCTGCCCACCACCTGTGTAGGGTTGAGTTAAGGCTTGTTTGGCCCAGCTATCATGCGCACAGGTTTGCATTTCAGACCCCTGAAGCCCACACGCTCTCACCGAAGGTAGCTTTGGTCTGGGGTGGCTCACTTTGGAGAGCAGCAGTCTGCAGCCTTTACAAGACCAGACCTAGGCATGACACTGTTCCGAGAGCCGGCAGGGGCTGCTGCTGCTGCAAGGACTGAGGTCTCCTGGCCAGAGACGCAAGCATCCAAAACACCTTGGCAATTAAAGCGTTGATTGGTTTCTTGAGGAAGCTGCTGTTGCCAAATCCCTGCCCAGAGCTCCTCCTTGCTTTGGCTCCCCACTGCACGTGGGACCTGTCTTTTCCCTTCTGGCCCGAGGGGTAGTTCAGTGGGCAACTTCCTAGCTAGGAAGGTTGACCACCTCCAGGGCAGACGATGCCAGCAATAAAATTCTCATGAAAGCTTTCCAAATATTCAGTCAGAAGAGAAAAAATTACCCATCTTAGAAATGAATGCATTATTTTCCAAGTTCCGGATGATTCGGGTGGATTAGTTGTATGGGGAAGAAAAAAAAAGGAAAAAAACCCCAAGCTGTCTCATGACTGGGTTTCTCAATTAAGTCAGAACATAACTGGTGCTCCCAGACGTGCAATACCCTAACCCAGTATCTGCTAGGAAGGTGTCATTAGTAATAATCTTACTTGCTACATTTATAGCCATTTTCGCCATCCAGCTGCTCAGGTTTGACAAAGTCTTCCAGAGCTGCAGTGAGAGTTGAGGCTGCCTGGATGAGAAAGAAAGGAGAGCACTAAGCTCCTGGAAACTCAGAATCCCAAGAAATAGCTGCCCGTGTGGGACCAGCGTTATCCCAATAAGCAGCTACCCCTGGGCGGTACCAGAGTTGCCTGTGGTACGCGTGGTCAAAAGTAGCAAAAGCAATCGACCCCATCCGTCCAGCAATCAGACGCGTCTTGAGGGAGTCCAAAGCAGGGTGGCATGACAGTGCCATCCTGGCTGCAGATACCATCCTTACTCTTTGCCCAGCTGACGCCCATCTGACAGCCAGCACCCAGCACAGGCAGACCATTTAGAGGGCTTCCAGAGAAGGAGCCCAGAAGCCCAGTTCCCTTCCCATCCACCACCAAGCTCTGGCGTGGCAACAGCCCACAGTTTTAAGTCAGTGGAGTTAACTGGAGATAACCTCGGCCCCCTGCAGGGGCCTTGAAACCTTTTGCACCACAATTTCCAAACATCTTACCTGGATATCCAAAGCAATATCAAGGAATGCCTCGTAGGTGTCGGAAACGGCTTTGCAGCTCAAGCACGTTACTGGAAGGCAAAGAGAAAAGCTTCTCAGGTTGGGAAGGAGGCTAACTGTGCCCATTTCAATGCCCAACACGTACTGCTTTGGAGACACTGGACACAACTGCTGCATACTGGAAGCTGTTTACCACGACCGGAGAAAGAGCCACAGACACATCTAAGGCCAGTAATATTTGTAAAAAGTACCTCTCGATCTTAGAAAGCCCCCAAATATTTGATGGATGATGGTAGTTGCTTGAGAAGAGATGTCGAAGCTGGGAAGAAATGGTAAGGCAGAGAGTTATCTCCTCCAAGAGTTTTGCTTTGTCTGAAAACCCTGGGCATCGGGTTTCCTTGATGGGAGTACACCAAAGAGTCCAAAGGGCTCAGGAGTATGGAAAAGGTAATTTGCTTGTGCTTACTCGCTGCTTCCACTCGGACAAGCTCTCTGCATGGCATCGACAGTGTAGCGTAAGAACTCGTGGGCGTCTTCCTGCCTGCCAAGCTGCAAATGTTCTCCTATTCCTAAGAAAGAAGAAGTTAGTAGCTGTCTCCTACAAGAAGGGAAGAAAGCATGTAAAAGCAGCTGAAATGCCTTACGTGTGAGGACACTGAGGACAGCCCTAGGCTCGATGGCCCTGGCTGAAGAATGCAGGACCCCGTTGACGTGCGCTTCCATTATGCACATCATGCAGAAGCCTTGCTGGTGACCTGAAGAGGGAGGGAGGGAGGGAGGGAAGCTTCTCAGGTTAGCAAAATATCCATAGCAATGGGAACCTTAATGGAGATCTTGAAATTAGAAGATAACAGTCTCCAGTCCCCTTCTCCCAAGGTGCCAATGTCCCAACAAGCCCGGGCCATTTTAGCGCATAGAAAGCTTTCTCCAGGGGGATGCTTAAGTGACAGCAGTTTTCTGTGCAATAAGCAGAGAGAGTTGAACTGGCAGGAACAGGGACCGAGACCCGGGGCCAGAAAGTGGTGCCTTTCTGAAGATGAACACACCTAGACAGGACAAGAGCCTTCTAGGCTTTAGTGTTCAAAGAACACCACTCAGGGGGCCGACAAAGAAGGGCTGCTTTTCTCCTCAATCAGATTCCAGATGCTGGGAATCCTTGGGAAGTGCCCACCAGATTTACAGAGAGATGTTCATGAAAGTACTCACAGGACCGGCTGTGCTCACGCGAGAGCAGGTAGTTGGCCAGAGGGGGTGTGTACGTCAGGCACTGCAGGACGGAGTTGAGGTAGCAGGTATTGCCCAGGTTGTGGAGTCCTGCTCCAGCTCTCTGTCTTTGCTGCCAGGCCATGCAAATCTTCTCCAGGGGAAAGGGGATGCGTTGTGGCAGAGCCATTCCCTTGGCAAGGACTGCAGGGAAATGACGTTTGAAAAGAGATGAGACGATGCTGTTGTATGAGAACCTATTTTGAGAGTCGACTTCTGTAAAGGAGCACCCAGGTAAACTGGCTCTGACCTCCAACAGAGAAACATCGGGGGAAGCCTAACACTGCCATTGGCATTTCCTGGTTAAGAAAGAGTTTTGGAAAAGAGTCTGCTCCCCTGCTTACTTTGCTGAAAGTCCAACAAACCCACACTCTGATTTCTGTGCCTCGGGCTGCCTTCCTTTCCCTCTCGACTCTTGAACGGGCTTATCAGGTCAAGTCTTCCCTCTTCCTGATTGTAACTTGATGAAAAGAAGCAAGTCCCTAGCCCAGAAGGTAACCCTACCGATGTCAGATCTTTCTAGGAGCAATGTCATCTTTCCAAGTCTTGTATATAGTGGCAGAGGAGTGACAACACGCATTTTTCCTTTGTCTAATCGCAAACACCAGGGTGAGTCTGGCTGCTACCAGGAAACACCCTGAATTCCCTCTAGAAGCTTTGCATCTGCTTTCTAGCTCCTACTTGGGCACGAGGGAGTCAGGTGCCCTTTGCAGATGCCCGTGGAGACTCCCAGGGTGCTGGGCTGGCCTCAGGTGTTGGGAGCCGGGACAGTTTTGTGCCCCTGAGCCTGAAGTGACAATTGCGGACAGTAACCCCCTGCCCCAGGCAGGCGGGGGAACCAGGCTGGTGGGAAAAGGCCTTCCCTGAAGAGGTGGATCTCGGTCATGTTTCTCTGCAGATCACCCGTGCCATCTCCGAGGTGGTGCTTGCCCTGAGGAGCACGGAGGAGCTCAGGCAACTGCTTCCCCACCTCCTTCCCAGCCTCCTGAGGTGGGCCAGTGAAACGCTGGGCGAGGAGAGGCTGCTTTCCCCCGTGAGCAGCTGGAGACAACTGTTCCTGGAGGGCCAGGTGCTTGAGGAGAAGCCGTGCAGGTAAGGAGCCGAAGGGGCTTCAGTTCCCTTCGCCAAGGCGTGCGCTGTTGTGGGGTTGAGGGAGTGCTTCGCCTGCCCTGCTTCCTAGATGTGGAAACCGGTCGTCGTGGTCGGTTTTACTTCTGTTCCTTCATGGAGTAACTCCCGCTCCCAGGCAGGCTTATGCGGCTCATGCTGCAGACAGCTGTCGTCTTGCCTCCCGCATACCCTTGCATGCACGATAGCGCTGCACTCCCTCAACGGACCCCCGCGGGGAGCAGTGACTCTCGCGGGCGCTGGCGTCTTTCTCTGCAAAATGCTGGTGGGTTTGGGGCAAGACGAAGATGCCAGTGTCATCAGCTGCGGTCTTGAAGGCTATGAAGCATTGTTTGAGGGGTATTTAGCTCTGCTAGAGAGAAGTCTTGCCCTAACCTGCTGTGATTTGAGATTTCGTTGGGTTTGTGGTGGTGGTGGTGTTATTTTGATGTGTTTTGTTTATTCTGCGGTTTGTTTCTTCTGCCAGGATTTTCCTTTCGGCTATAGAGCTGGTGCTAGGCAAATGCATGGCGCAGAAATGGATGCGGCTGCTCATGAACCAGGCAGCGTGGGCTCGCCTGGAAGCCCCCCTGGCTCACCCTGAGGGGGTGCGTCTCCTGAGCAGGTAAGAGCCCCAGGGATGCATCTGGCCGCCTCCTGCGGAGCTGTGTGCAGGGAAATGGCTGCTGGGACCCTTCCAGCGTGCCTGGGAAGCCGTCCCGAGCTGAAGAATAGTGTCTGCATCGGCACAAGTGAATTTGTGGCCTTCCTGGGTAACTGTGTCCCTCTCTTGTGTCCCCTGCGCAGCGTCCTGCTCCACGCTGGGCTCATCTCCCCCCATCTGGCAAAGAGCCTCTTGCCACGGCTGGATTCCTGCTCGGTTAAGCTGCAGGTGAGAGCTACAGCCTTCTTTGCTGAGGTAAGGTGGGGTGGGGAAGGAAGGGTTCAGAGGAGTTTTACTGAGATACTGCTGCTTGGGATGTCTAGCTCACGAGACTCACCAGCGCGAGCGGCAGAGGAGTGCGATTCTGCCATCGGAACGAACGTCCGTCTTCAAACCCAGCTGGAAGAGGCAGAGCACGAACTGAAAGCCATGAGAGAAAAGGCAGAAAGAAGTCAAAAGCTGGAGAAGGAAGACGAGGAGGCAAAGGTAGCACTCCAGAGGAAAGAAGAGGAAGGCGAGTGTTTGCAGAGGGCTCTGTTGCGGATGGAGTGAGAGTGCACTTGTAAGAGCAATATGTTTATTGATAACCAAGTTTGATAATAAATGTGACAGTGTTTAACAGGATTCGATGGCAAGATATACTTGATTATTTACTGCCTAGAGGACAGGGCCAGACAAGACTGTCAGGGAGACCCTCCCGTTGAGTCATGAGGTTGAGAGAGGACCCCCTTGCTTTCTAAACTCCTTCTCAAAGAGGAGTCTAGGTGCAGCTGGATCCAGTCCTAGTCCCAGATTGGTCAACGGTTTATGTCGAAAGGATTATATATGTGCAATCAATCCTTTATATCACTTCGCTAAGATTTCAAAGTTTAGCATGCTGTTAGTCACTTAGCGAGGATCTGTTGTGACAAGGAATCTCTCAGCCTCGAGCAGTAACCTTGAGAGGCGTCCCTGCTCCAGGGGAGATCCTGGCGTGCAGCTCACTGCTGTGCAGGAGAGCTCAAAGGGCTCTTGGGCTGCTCACTCTTTTTGGGGGTAAGATGATTAACTCCTAGTCCTATTTACATGCCAACTCTGTACATTAGTTGCTTTCAAGTCTAGCTTGAGCTGGACACTGACCAGCACTGTGGTGAGGTAGACACGTTGCCATAACTGACCCCTTGGCTGTTGTGTTGTTATTTGTCTCCCCCAAATCCACTTTGAGCTGGATGCATCCATCAAAACTGCCACTGGTCATTATCACCTGAGCAGGGCCATGGGAAAAGGTCAGGTGTGGGGGAGCAGGAGGGTACAGGGGGAGCACACCGCCACAACAGGGCAGGAGAATTCACCTGGCCTGCGAAGGCCCTTGTGAGGTAAGTGGTGTTTCTCTAGGCATTAGGGCAGGAGCATGCAGGTGGCTTCCACAGGGGCTTGCGGAGGTTTCAGACCAGGAGCAGGCCGCTGCCTTAGAATGACAGCACCACAGAATATGTCAGGTTGGAAGGGACCCCTGAGGATCATCGAGTCCAACTCCCAAATGTCCAGAAATGGCAAGGCAGCATTTGTGGGTCACTGAGAAGACGATCGTGGAGGTGGTGGCTGGGATTCTGTAATGGAAATTGTTTTGCTCTTGGAATTGAAGCCCAAATTGCCCTCTAGAAGCCTTAGACGACTGAATCTGGAAGTATACAGGGTTTTTTTTTTTCCCTAAAAATGGAGATAATTCAGTTAGAGGGAGAACCTGTTTGGAAGCTTTAGTAGTTTAGGGACAGAGGCCAGTTGGGGGCTGGAGCCCTCAGGGGAGGGGGCTGTTTCTGCCCTGTGGCCTTGGCCTGGCGCTGCCAGCTGGGAAGGGGCTTTCCAAAATCCTGCTGGAAGGAGCCAGATGTGGCCACCCCCTGGACAGCCTCAGGGTCTGCTGCCAGCCTGCCTTCAGATCAGCTCTTCCCAGCAGGACACTGCCCAGGAGTAACTGTGAGGGTTGCTGTTCTCCCTCAGGAAGCATGGCACGCACCAAGCACAGCCAGAGCTGTGCCTGTGCCAGGAGAAGCCTTCAAGCAGAGCCGGGGCTGGTGGTGACAGTTCCCAGCAGCTGTCCAGCTGAGGGAGATGCAGGTAAGATGGCAGAGAGGGGACACCGACTGATGGTCACTTCTCCTGCAGGATCAGGATATAACAGCAGGAGGGAGCCAGGGCACAAGGGCCCATGAGGTGAAAAAATGCATCAAAGAGCCAGAGCACAAAGCAGAGGGAGAGAGAAATAGGTGCAGGTCCCGTGGCTTTCAAGGTAACATCTGCCCCAGAAGCAGAATAACAGTAAAAGGCATTGGGAGGTCCTGGAGTGACGGAGCAAAGTGCCTGGCAGAGAGAAGAGGCCAGAGAGACAGGAGACAAGCTAGAGATGGAGGTGAAAAAGATGGCATGTGGAAACTGAGGATGCTCCTGCTGTGCAGGTCCTTGTGAAGACCCTGGTGGCTGAGCAGCTGGTGGGGAAGGAGCAGGAAGCTGGCTTCTGCTGCAGGTACTTGTGGTGTCACCTGCTGCTGAGGAGCTGATAGGGCAGGAGTTTTTCATTGACTTGTGCGGATGCTGGTGATAGCACTTGTGGCTGAGTAGCAGATAGATAGGAAAAGACGCATGGCCTGCTTAGGTGTCGGTGATGTCATTCGTGGCAGGAACTGGCCCGTTGCTTTTTCAGGTGCTTGTGATGTTACTGGTGGCTGAGTAGCTGATAGGGCAGGAGTCTGTATGTGATTTGTGAAGATGGTTTTTGATGTGCTTTGTGCCTGAGAAGATGCTAGGGCAGGCATGGAGAACTGTTTTATGCAGGTGCAATATGCATGGCTAAATAAAGAGAATCAGTTCCCTTGGTAATTCTCTGCTGAAGTCTCCTTGCCTCTCTCCTAGGCTGGCAAAGAACTGACTTTTACACAGGTCACCAGAGCAGGACTACTGCCAAGAAAGATCCCTGCGCTTGGCTGCTCACCTCGACCCTGTTCCTGCTCACATCCCCATTTCCAGCGCCTCTCTCGCTGGATTCGATGCCTAGAGGGCACAGTAGTCCCAAGCGCTGGCTTCTGGAGATAAAAGAGGATGCCGATGGAGAAGCACCTTCTCTCCTTTTGCAGTGAGTCTCGCAGTAGGCTTGGGAGCTGAGTGTTTTATACTTTCTGTGAGGAGAAGTGCCTACATGTTTCTGCCTCGGTTCTGCCTCAGAAACTGATTTCCTATCTAGGATGCCTTGTGACAGGCTCAGAAATGGGCCAGAAGGCGTATGAACTGCAGCTCTTGTGGGACACCGCAGAAGCATCTTCAAGGTGAAGTGTGGTCTCTTTTACTCAAAGTCCACTGGCCAAGTTTGCCAGGAAACCAGCTTCTCAACAAGATGACCCTGTTGATGGGGACCGTCAGTGGCAATGCTTGTAATGCCTTGGTTTCCTTGTCTCTCTTGCACGGGATGCTGCACTTGGGAGAAGACAAGGTGAATCACACGCAGGCAACCTGAGCCTCTGATGGAGCAGCACTGGAGATGCTCTGTTCCCAGGCATTTTTTTCCCTGAGATCTCTACCTGCTAATTTCATATGCTCAGCAGCTGTAGAAAGCTTCCACCCTTCTGGATCACAAGGGTGCTTCAATAACGGAAGTGTTGAGTTACAAAATTTCCAAAAACCCCCGAACCCTTCTGTTATTTCTTGCATGGTCAAACTCTCTACAGAAATGAGAAGCACCACTTTGGACTGGCTTTGGTTATGATGGCAATTTTATTGTTTCGCTTGTCAATGTCAAGTTTGATGGTTAGCATTCTTTTGATAATGGTTGTCTGCGGCCTTTGATGGTAAATTGCAGGTTGTGGTGGCAAGCTCCATCACAAGTCCTGAACGCTTCTTTCCATAAGCCACGCGCCTGAAACACCTGGCAAACCGTGAGGCAACATTTGCTGGTGATGCTGCAAATGTTGCTTACTTTTGAGTCCTCCTCTCCAGAGTTTTCTCTGGATTTCTTTTTGTTCTTCACTTTCTTGCATTTCTTTATCAATTCTGGATCACCAGGATGCTCGCTTCTGTCTTTTGCCGCTTTCTTTTGGGGTCACTTTCACCCCCCCCTTCACAGGACTGTTTCCTCTTTCTGCATGGTTGTTTTCCATTTGCCTGGCAAGGGCCTGCAGACTCTGGGTGAACTGGCACTGGTGGGAGCGGACGTTGTTGATGTGAGGATGTGCCCAGCTGCCGCTCACCCAGCGACCCAGGATGCGAGTCTGCTCTGTGGCCGCTCGAGCCGTGCACACCTTCCCCTCCTGAGCTTCTGCCGTTATCAGGGCTGTTCCTCTCCCGTTGGGAAGAGCTGCACAGGTTCCCACTGCCATGCGGCAGCTGACAGTCAGGGCGCTTCTGCGTTTCCGCGAGGGCAATGCGCCTCCGCTTCGGAGGCGGGCAGTCTGGTTGGCTTCTGTTCAGCTTCTCCTCCTCCTCCTCGGTGTCAGAGCGTGCTCTCTTCCTGCCGCGGCGCTGATGGGGAGGTCCTGCAGAGTCCCGTGTTTGTCTCTTCCCTTGGATCCTGGGCCTGTTTTCTCCGCCTTCTTGATTTCTCAGTGCCAGGGTGCCTCCAGAAAATGCCCTCTTCAGCCCTTGATCCAGCTTTGTCATGGAAATGCCCTTTGCCTCTTGGCATTCAGCGCCTGCTCCAGGGGTCAAATCGTGGTGCCTGGAGAAACAACAGTGATCTTAGTCTAGGGTTGTTCTTGCAGCCTCCTCATGGCTTCAGTCTCATCCTGTCACTTTCTGGCAGCACTTGATAGGACAGGCAGAAGACTGAAGCAGGGCTAGAAGCTGGAAATGAGATCGTGGTCTTCCAGCCATGTCTGTCCCTCTCAGAGCAGTAACTCACCCTAAACCCTCCTGGACCTCCATTTGGCCTCCTTTTGCAGCTAGCCAGTCTCAGGGAGCAGACGGCTAGCAAGTTACACAAGCGCTACAGTTTAGTGCCAGACAAGGAGGGGAAAGGCAGGAGGTGGGGAACTGCAGAAGAGACAGAACTCAACGGGACAAACAGGCATTCTCTCCTAGGCCAGAAAGCAAAACCCACCAGGGGAGAACACCACCGCCAAGGTCAGTGACAGGAGTATCCTGAGCACTGTCGCACACTTGTTATTACCTGGCATAGAAGAGTAAATATGCACGCTGGCAGAGAACCGTCTTGATGTCACAACGATCCACAGAGGCATCGTTCATCTTGTACCAGTGTCCATCGCTGGCCTGCAAAGAAAGGCAACACTATCTTTAGATGAACTGCAGGGGTTTTAAAGCAAGACCACAGGCAGAACACCACTGAAGGACATGGACACCATACACCAGTGCAAATCACAGAGTTGTCTCCTACCTTCACGAAGCAGTAATAGTGTCCTGCCTGGCAGCCGGAGCCTTCATGTACCAGGACGGCATACAAGGAATAGAGGAGTGGTTCTCCAGGGGCTTGAGACATGTACGCGGCAAGGTCCAGAGTTTCCGGATACTGCACAACCTAAAGAGAGACCAGGAAGACCCCCAAATTATCCTGAGAGTCTTTAGGAAGCAGCCTGAGAAAACCTTGCCAGCAAACCCAGGCTAGAGGCATAGAAACAGATCTTCTCAGTTCATCAAAACCAGGTGTTGCCATGTCATCACTGCAGTGGCAGAAAACTGTTGTTGGCCAAAGCAGCTCTTGACAAGCACAGGAAAGGGCTTCTCTTCACACTGGCACTTTCCTCTTACCACAAGGGACAGAGCAAGGCATTTGCCTTGATTTTTCTTAGAGGGCTGCACTCGATAGCCGTCGTGTGCAGACATGAACAACTTCCAAAAAAGGATTCTCCTTTGGGAAAGGTCTCCTTCCAAGCAGACAAAGTTGCAGTGCCCTTGTGTACATACCTTGCTAATCTTTCTGCCAGAGAAAGCATCAAATCTCTTCAAGCAGACTGTCAGGACATTGGAGGAGTGATGTATTGTGAGCCTCTTGGATGCAGTGGCCAGCTGTTCACACCTTGAAACAAGCACAGACCCAACTGTTGCAACCCATCTTCTCCCCACTCTGCCCCCCACCCCTGTAGGGCTGAGTTAAGGCTTGTTTGGCCCAGCTATCATGCGCACAGGTTTGCATTTCAGACCCCTGAAGCCCACACGCTCTCACCGAAGGTAGCTTTGGTCTGGGGTGGCTCACTTTGGAGAGCAGCAGTCTGCAGCCTTTACAAGACCAGACCTAGGCATGACACTGTTCCGAGAGCCGGCAGGGGCTGCTGCTGCTGCAAGGACTGAGGTCTCCTGGCCAGAGACGCAAGCATCCAAAACACCTTGGCAATTAAAGCGTTGATTGGCTTCTTGAGGAAGCTGCTGTTGCCAAATCCCTGCCCAGAGCTCCTCCTTGCTTTGGCTCCCCACTGCACATGGGACCTGTCTTTTCCCTTCTGGCCCGAGGGGTAGTTCAGTGGGCAACTTCCTAGCTAGGAAGGTTGACCACCTCCAGGGCAGACGATGCCAGCAATAAAATTCTCATGAAAGCTTTCCAAATATTCAGTCAGAAGAGAAAAAATTACCCATCTTAGAAATGAATGCATTATTTTCCAAGTTCCGGATGATTCGGGTGGATTAGTTGTATGGGGAAGAAAAAAAAAGGAAAAAAACCCCAAGCTGTCTCATGACTGGGTTTCTCAATTAAGTCAGAACATAACTGGTGCTCCCAGACGTGCAATACCCTAACCCAGTATCTGCTAGGAAGGTGTCATTAGTAATAATCTTACTTGCTACATTTATAGCCATTTTCGCCATCCAGCTGCTCAGGTTTGACAAAGTCTTCCAGAGCTGCAGTGAGAGTTGAGGCTGCCTGGATGAGAAAGAAAGGAGAGCACTAAGCTCCTGGAAACTCAGAATCCCAAGAAATAGCTGCCCGTGTGGGACCAGCGTTATCCCAATAAGCAGCTACCCCTGGGCGGTACCAGAGTTGCCTGTGGTACGCGTGGTCAAAAGTAGCAAAAGCAATCGACCCCATCCGTCCAGCAATCAGACGCGTCTTGAGGGAGTCCAAAGCAGGGTGGCATGACAGTGCCATCCTGGCTGCAGATACCATCCTTACTCTTTGCCCAGCTGACGCCCATCTGACAGCCAGCACCCAGCACAGGCAGACCATTTAGAGGGCTTCCAGAGAAGGAGCCCAGAAGCCCAGTTCCCTTCCCATCCACCACCAAGCTCTGGCGTGGCAACAGCCCACAGTTTTAAGTCAGTGGAGTTAACTGGAGATAACCTCGGCCCCCTGCAGGGGCCTTGAAACCTTTTGCACCACAATTTCCAAACATCTTACCTGGATATCCAAAGCAATATCAAGGAATGCCTCGTAGGTGTCGGAAACGGCTTTGCAGCTCAAGCACGTTACTGGAAGGCAAAGAGAAAAGCTTCTCAGGTTGGGAAGGAGGCTAACTGTGCCCATTTCAATGCCCAACACGTACTGCTTTGGAGACACTGGACACAACTGCTGCATACTGGAAGCTGTTTACCACGACCGGAGAAAGAGCCACAGACACATCTAAGGCCAGTAATATTTGTAAAAAGTACCTCTCGATCTTAGAAAGCCCCCAAATATTTGATGGATGATGGTAGTTGCTTGAGAAGAGATGTCGAAGCTGGGAAGAAATGGTAAGGCAGAGAGTTATCTCCTCCAAGAGTTTTGCTTTGTCTGAAAACCCTGGGCATCGGGTTTCCTTGATGGGAGTACACCAAAGAGTCCAAAGGGCTCAGGAGTATGGAAAAGGTAATTTGCTTGTGCTTACTCGCTGCTTCCACTCGGACAAGCTCTCTGCATGGCATCGACAGTGTAGCGTAAGAACTCGTGGGCGTCTTCCTGCCTGCCAAGCTGCAAATGTTCTCCTATTCCTAAGAAAGAAGAAGTTAGTAGCTGTCTCCTACAAGAAGGGAAGAAAGCATGTAAAAGCAGCTGAAATGCCTTACGTGTGAGGACGCTGAGGACAGCCCTAGGCTGGATGGCCCTGGCTGAAGAATGCAGGACCCCGTTGACGTGCGCTTCCATTATGCACATCATGCAGAAGCCTTGCTGGTGACCTGAAGAGGGAGGGAGGGAGGGAGGGAAGCTTCTCAGGTTAGCAAAATATCCATAGCAATGGGAACCTTAATGGAGATCTTGAAATTAGAAGATAACAGTCTCCAGTCCCCTTCTCCCAAGGTGCCAATGTCCCAACAAGCCCGGGCCATTTTAGCGCATAGAAAGCTTTCTCCAGGGGGATGCTTAAGTGACAGCAGTTTTCTGTGCAATAAGCAGAGAGAGTTGAACTGGCAGGAACAGGGACCGAGACCCGGGGCCAGAAAGTGGTGCCTTTCTGAAGATGAACACACCTAGACAGGACAAGAGCCTTCTAGGCTTGAGTGTTCAAAGAACGCCACTCAGGGGGCCGACAAAGAAGGGCTGCTTTTCTCCTCAATCAAATTCCAGATGCTGGGAATCCTTGGGAAGTGCCCAAGAGATTTACAGGGAGATGTTCATGAAAGTACTCACAGGACCGGCTGTGCTCACGCGAGAGCAGGTAGTTGGCCAGAGGGGGTGTGTACGTCAGGCACTGCAGGACGGAGTTGAGGTAGCAGGTATTGCCCAGGTTGTGGAGTCCTGCTCCAGCTCTCTGTCTTTGCTGCCAGGCCATGCAAATCTTCTCCAGGGGAAAGGGGATGCGTTGTGGCAGAGCCATTCCCTTGGCAAGGACTGCAGGGAAATGACGTTTGAAAAGAGATGAGACGATGCTGTTGTATGAGAGCCTATTTTGAGAGTCGACTTCTGTAGAGGAGCACCCAGGTAAACCGTCTCTGACCTCCAACAGAGAAACATCGGGGGAAGCCTAACACTGCCATTGGCATTTCCTGGTTAAGAAAGAGTTTTGGAAAAGAGTCTGCTCCCCTGCTTACTTTGCTGAAAGTCCAACAAACCCACACTCTGATTTCTGTGCCTCGGGCTGCCTTCCTTTCCCTCTCGACTCTTGAGCTGGCTTATCAGGTCAAGTCTTCCCTTTTCCTGATTGTAACTTGATGAAAAGAAGCAAGTCCCTAGCCCAGAAGGTAACCCTACCGATGTCAGATCTTTCTAGGAGCAATGTCATCTTTCCAAGTCTTGTACATAGTGGCAGAGGAGTGACAACACGCATTTTTCCTTTGTCTAATCGCAAACACCAGGGTGAGTCTGGCTGCTACCAGGAAACACCCTGAATTCCCTCTAGGTTGTCAGCACATCAGCATTCAGGGATGGAGCACCAGCCACGTCCGTTGCCTTTGGGGATTCACAAAGTCCAAGCCTGCTGGTGAAGGTGTTACTCACCAGAGTCGTTCCCCATTGTGGCCATCGCTTCTCTCAGGAACAGAGGGGAAAGCTTTGGGTGACAAAGGATGTCAGGACACGCTCGAGAAAGAGAAGATCAGCGCCAATCCCGTCACCTATCACAAAGAAATAATTGTAGCTCAACAAAATGATTCCAAGAACCCCAAATGTAACCCACAGAACAGCATCCGCCATCAAAAGTCTTTCAGTGGTGCTTGTAACTGCTGCAGAGCTGCAGGCTGATGGCCCTGCTGTCCCTGTCGCCTGACTCCAGTTGACAGCAATTGCCAAGGTCCTTTTGAAAGGCTGCATTGCCTGTCACCTTCTCTGAAGAGGACCTGCTGCTTACCTGCTGCTGGCGTTAGCAGCAGAGCCCTCTGGCTCTCCAGCCCACACTTTCCCACCTTGTACCCAGGTGGGACCGGCTTTCAGCCGCTACTTTAACGGCTGCCTTTGCTGTGCTCCTTTTCTGTCTCCCTTGCTACAACATCATTCAGGGTGGGCTTCTCGTCATTCTAGGCTGAGCTCAATGCCTCAGACTACACTGCCACCCTGCTACTTAATCTATGCTAGGGTATGGTAAAGAAATAAGAGTTAGCAACTAGGAACTCTACCTGTAGCCCTGGCCAGCCTGTAAAGGTGTAAGAGCTCAGCCTAGAGCTCAGAAGGTATAGACCAGCCTATACTTTTATCCCCTATTTACCTAGTCTATGATCTGTCCTGAAAGTCAAATCATAATTACCTTTGAAAGAGGATGGAAGTTGAGGAGAAGTGGGCAGTAAACGATAAATGGTCGGAAAAAAGTAGGCAAGCAAGTAGCAAAGGGAGGAGCCAAGTTATCCCGAAGGCCAGCTCAGCCCAACTGGCTTTTGCTGGCCCGCTTTTCAGGATCCCAAGGCCTGGCCAGGTGAGCTCACAAGCACCGGATGGGTGCCGCATCACTGCCCCTTTGTGACACAGGGCCAGACGGGGACGTGTCCCCTCGGGGCCACACAGCTGCCACGGCCTGGGCACCTCCCACAGCTGGCAGCCGCTGGGCTTCCCTGTGCGCTGCTGGCGAAGGGCTGTTCGCCCACCGGCAGCGCTCCCACCTGTTCCCCGAGCCGCCCCAGGCCAATGGATAAAAACCTGCCCAGGGCTGTAAGCGTGCCTGTTCACAGCTTTGGCTGGAACATTGCGGGTGCTGAGGGTTTCTTTTGCACTCTTCCCAGGTACAGGAACAGCATTTAACAGCAGGAGGGAGGCAGGACGGAAGGGCCCATGATGTCCAAAAGCGCATCAAACAACTGGTGCAGTGATGATGAGAGCAGAAGGAGATGAGAAGGAGATGCAGGTGACCCGGCTGGGACCATGCTTGCGAGGTAACATCTGCCCCCCGAACCCAGAGGCAGCCAGAGGCAGTGGGAGGTGGTGGAGTGGGTGAGGAAGGTGCGTGGGAGAGGGGAGAGCAGGGGGAGATGGGAGACAGAGATGGAGATGGAGGGGGAAAAGTTGGGGTGTTGGCAGTGAGGATGCTTCTGCTGTGGAGGTGCTTGTGATGTCACTGGTGGCTGAGGAGCTGATAGGGCAGGAGCAGGCCCCTGGCTTGTGCAGATGCTAGTGAGGTCATAGGCACCAGAGTACGTGATAAGTTGTGAACAGGCCCCTGGCTTGAGCAGCTGCTTGTGATTTGAGGGGAGACCTCATCGCGGCCTACAGCTTCCTCACAAGGGGAAGAGGAGGGGCAGGCGCTGATCTCTTCTCCCTGACGACCAATGACAGAACCCGAGGGAACGGCGGGAAGATATCCAGGGGGGGTTTAGGTTGGATGTTAGGAAAAGGTTCTTCACCCAGAGGGAGGTGGAGCACTGGGACAGGCTGACCCTGGAGGCAGTCACGTCGCCAAGGCTGACAATATTCAAGAAGCTTTTGGACAATGCCCTCAGAGATAGGGTGTGAGTTTTGGGGTTGTCCTGTGCAGGGACAGGAGTTGGACTCGATGATCCTTGTGGGTCCCTTCCAACTCAGGACATTCTGTGATTCTGTGATTTCCCAGGTGGATAAGTAGGTGATAGAGCAGAAGGAATCCCCTGGCTTGTTCACGTGCTTGCGATCTCTCCTGTGCCTGAAGAGGTGATAGGGCAGGGGCAGGACCTGCGCTGTCCCTGGCAGCTCTGTAGCTGTCGGGGCAGGAGCATGGCACTGGGCTGTGCAGGTGTTTGGGATGCCACATGTACGCGAGTAGGGGCTAGGGCTGGAGCAGGCCCCTCCTGTGTGCAAGTGCTTATGGTGTCCGAGGTGCCTGAGTAGGGGATGGGGCAGGAGCGGGCCCCTGGCTGGTGCAGGTGCTTGTGAGGTAGCTGTGGTCTGAGTATGGGACTGGGAACGAAGGGACGCCTGGTTTGTAACGGTGCTTGTGTTGTCATGGTTCCCTGCCTATGGGATAGGGCAGGAGGAGGCAGTTGGCTTGTGCGGGTGCTTGTGCCGTCAGTGGCGGGTGTAGCTACTAGGGCAGGAGGAATCTCCTGGCTTCTGCAGGTGCATGTGATGTCATAGGTGGCTGAGCAGGTGATAGGGCAGAAGCAGGCACCTGCCTTGTACAGCTGCCTCTGATGTCACTGAGGGCTAAGTAGCTGACAGGCCAGGCCTATGCACCTGGCTTCCACAGGTGCTTGTGATGTCCTAAGTGCTTGCGTAGGTGAGAGGTTAGGAACAGGCCCCTGGCTTGTGCTGGTACATGTGTTGTCCTAGGTGGTGGAGGAGGTGTGAGGCCGAGGGCCAGCCGCTGGGTTGTGCAGCTGCTTGTGAGGTCATCGGTGCGTGATTAAGTGATAGGGCAGGAGCTGGCCCCTGGCTTGAGCAGGTGCTCGTGATGTCACATGATGGCAAGTAGATGATAGTTCAGGAGCAGGTCCCTGCCCAGGGCAGCAGCTTCTGTGGTCACTGGTGGCCGAGCCGTTGGTAGGGCAGGAGCATGCAGCTGGCTTGTGCAGGTGCTTGTGATGTCATATGTGCTTGAGTAGGTGATAGGTTAGGAACTGGCACCTGGCTTGTACAGCTGGTTGTGATGTCACTGGTGTCTAAGTAGCTGATTGGGTATGAATGGACACCTGGCTGGTGCAGGTGCTTGTGATGTCAGGGGTGGCTCTGCAGCTGTTAGGGTGGGAGTATGTGCCTGGCTTCTGCAGGTGCTTGTGATGTCACTGGTGGCTGAACAAGTAGGCACCTGGTTTGTGCTGCTGCTTATGTTGTCACTGGTGACCAAGGAGCTGATAGGGCAGGAGAATTCACCTGGCCTGCGAAGGCACTTGTGAGGTAAGTGGTGTTTCTCTAGGCATTAGGGCAGGAGCATGCAGGTGGCTTCCACAGGTGCTTGCGGAGGTTTCAGACCAGGAGCAGGCCGCTGCCTTAGAATGACAGCACCACAGAATATGTCAGGTTGGAAGGGAGCCCTGGGGATCATCGAGTCCAACTCCCTGCTCCTCACCGGTCTACCTAACACTGAACCATATGACTAAGAGCGTCAGGCAGACGCTCCTTGAACTCTGATAGGCTTGGTGCTGTGAGCACTTCCCTGGGGAGCCTGTTGCAGGGACCGAGCACCCTCTCAGTGAAGAACCTTTTCCTAATGTCCAATCTGACTTCCCCTGACGCAGCTTCATTCCATTGCCTCGTGTCCTGTCGCTGGTCACCAGAGAGAGGAGATTAGCACCTCCTCCTCCGCTGCCTGCCCTGAGGAAGCTGTAGACTGCAATGAGGTCACCCCTCAGCCTTCTCTTCTCCAAGCTGAACACACCAAGCGACCTCAGCCGCTCCTCGTAAGTCTTGCCCCCGAGACCCTTCACCATCTTGGTTGCCCTCCTCTGGACACACTCATAGTTCGATGTCCTTCTTATATTGAGGCGCCCAAAACTGCACCCAGCACTGGAGGTGGGGCCACACCAGGGCAGTGTAGAGTGGGACAGTCGCCTCCCTCGACTGGCTAGCGGTGCTGTGCTTGATGCACCCCAGGACACGGTTGGCCCCTCTGGCTGCCAGGGCACACTGTTGACTCCTGTTCAACTTGCCATCAACCCAAACCCCCAGATCTCTTTCCGCAGGGCTGCTCGCCAGCCTCTCGTCCCCCCGTTTGTATGGATAACCAGGATTACCCCGTCCCAGGGGAGAATCCAGCACTTGCTCTTGATAAACTTCCCATGGTTGGTGATTGCCCGGCTCTCAAGTCTATCCAGATCTCTCTGGAAAGCCTCTCTAGCTTCGAGGGAGTCCACAGCTCCTCCTACTTTACTATCGTCAGCAAATTTACTTTGTGTACATTTGACTGCTGTGTCCAGATCATTCATAAAAACATTAAAGAGCACTGGCCCTAAAATGGAGCCCTGGGGAACCGCACTCGTGACTGTCCACCAGCCTGATGTAAGCCCATTTCCTCTAATGCTTTGAGCCCCTTATGGTCCCCAAAGCCTCATTTTGAGGGGCCAAATCCTCCTTGTTAGGGTCCAAACCTCTCTTTTCTTACCCATAGCCTTTCTTCAGGGCTCACAGTTTAATTTTGAGGGTCTAAAGCCTCATTTTTTACTGCATCCAGCTCTGGAGTCCTCAGCACAGGAAGGACATGGACCTGTTGGAGCGGGTCCAGAGGAGGCCCCAAAAATGATCAGAGAGTGGAACACCTCTGCTATGAGGAAAGACTGAAAGAGCTGGGATCGTTCAGCCTGGCAAAGAGAAGGCTGTGGGGAGACCTTATAGCAGCCTTTCAGTACTTAAGGGGGGCCTACAAGTAAGCTGGGGATGGTCTTTTTAGAAAGGTCTGCTGCGAGAGGACAAGGGGGAATGGTTTTAAACTAAAGGAGGGTAGATTTAGACTAAACCCAAGAAAAAAAAAATTTCCCGATGAGGGTGGTGAAACACTGGAACAGGTTGCCCAGAGAGGTGGTAGATGCCCCATCCTTGGAAACGTTCAAGGCCAGGCTGGATGGGGCTCTGAGCAACCTCATCTAGTTGAAGATGTCCCTGCCCATTGCAGGGGGGATGGACTAGATGACCTTTAAAGGTCCCTTGCATCCCAAAGCATTCTATGATTCTATGATTTTTAGGGCAGAAAGCCTCATTTCTGTGGTCTGGAGGCTCAGTTTTAGTTTGCGAAGTCTCCTTTTTGGAGTCCAAAGACACATTTTTGCTTTCCAAAGCCTCATTTTCAGCCTCCAAAGTGGCATTTTTAGGACCCAGCCCGTCATCTTTTGCTCTGACTGAGCAGACTTGTCTTCAGTGATGGCCATCTGTCAGAACAAGGGTGCCGATGGGCGCTGGTCATGCCTCGTTGCACGCTGCTGGTGTGTGCCTTGCAGCTTCCAGCTCGCTGCACCTATTCCCGTGGCACGCTTGTTGGAAACCTCCTGTATTAGCAGAGCATTCAAAATGTCCCGATGCTGTTACTCCTTGGCTTTTTCTTCTCTTTTTGGGGAGGCATGTGAAGAAAAGAGAAAAAGAGTTGAGGAATAGCTAAAACACATGCCTCAGGTTTTATGAGAACACCAAAACAAATGACCTGACCCATCATCTGCTGTGCCTGCATTGTTGCCATTTTAAGGTCAGGATCTTTTAAAGATGCCTAGAAGGGCCTCAGCTGATTAAGGAAGGAAAAAGGAAAGAATCTTTGATCTCATTGGATCAGGGATGTAGCGAGTGCTTTTGGACACAAGGCCTCTTGTGCCACTGACAGTCATTCTGGCTGAGCCGGTGTTGTCCTGGCCTCCTGCAGGATGGTGTGTGTTTCCGTAATGCCAGGAGCTTTGGAGGGTTCTCCGGTCTCATTACAGACTAAAAGTATGATTATTACTGTGGTAGTCTGAGGATATGAGGGAAACACAGTTTTGGGGCCATAGGATATTTTTTATTTTATTAGCCGTCCCATTTTTTGCAGCGCAGTGCTTGTGGGTCACTGAGAAGACGATCGTGGAGGTGGTGGCTGAGATTCTGCGATGGAAATTCTTTTGTTCTGGAGCTGAAGCCCCAATCACCCTCTAACAGTCTTAGTCAGACGACTGAATCTGGTCATACACAGTTTCTTTTTTCCAAACTGGCGAGGATTCAGTTCGAGGGAGAGCCTGTTTGGCAGATTTAGTAGTTTGGCGACAGAGGCCAGCTGGGGGCTGGGGCCCTTGGGGCTGGGAGCTGTTTCTGCCCCGTGGCCTTGGCCTGGCACTGCCAGCTGGGAAGGGGCTTTCCAAAATCCTGCTGGAAGGAGCCAGATGTGGCCACCCCCAGCACGGCCTCAGGGTCAGCTGCCAGCCTGCCTTCAGATCAGCTCTTCCCAGCAGGACATTGCCCAGGAGTAACTGTGAGGGTTGCTGTTCTCCCTCGGGAAGCATGGCCCGCACCAAGCACAGCCAGAGCTGCGCCTGTGCCAGGAGAAGCCTTCAAGCAGAGCCGGGGCTGATGGTGACAGCTCCCAGCAGCTGTCCAGGTCAGAGAGATGCAGGTAAGACGGCAGAGAGGGGACACCGACTGATGGTCACTTCTCTTGCAGGAACAGCATTTAACAGCAGAAGGGAGGCAGGATGGAAGGGCCCATGATGTCCAAAAGCGCATCAAACAACTGGTGCAGTGATGATGAGAGCAGAAGGAGATGAGAAGGAGATGCAGGTGACCCATCTGGGACAATGCTTGCGAGGTGACATCTGCCACCCAAACCCAGAGGCAGCCAGAGGCAGTGGGAGGTGGTGGAGTGGGTGAGGAAGGTGCCTGGGAGAGGGGAGAGCAGGGGGAGATGGGAGACAGAGATGGAGATGAAGGGAAAAAGCGGGGGTGTTGGCAGTGAGGACGCTTCTGCTGTGGAGGTGCTTGTGATGTCACTGGTGGCTGAGGAGCTGATAGGGCAGGAGCAGGCCCCTGGCTTGAGCAGGTGCTTGTGAGGTCACTGGTGCCTGAGGAGCTGATAGGGCAGGAGCGGGCAGGTGTGAGCAGCCATAAAGGTGACTGCTTAGAAGGGGAAATGGCCGAGCAGAAGAACGTTCCTGCGAGCCCGGGAGCTGTGAGCCTGGCGATCAGAAGCATCCCTGAAACGTGCAGCTGGGCGCTTTGCAGCACAGCTGGGGACTGAGAATCCAGGCACCTCCAGATCATCTCGGAAGTGAGACTCTGTCTGTTACGTTATTGTTCCCCCTTTGGGCTCACTTTTGGAGTCGGATAGGTTTATCCACACACCTCTGGGATGGCTGGGTCACCTCTGGGATCGCTTTGTCCTCCCCTCTGCAATGCTTTGGCCCTTTCTGAAATCTAATTCACTTTATACCAGTATTAGATCTCCATGTAAGTAATCCATCATCAGTATATCTGCTGCTCTTTCGAGGGTAAGTTCCCTCCCTAGTGACAAGTTTGTAGTAACCTGGTTATTGCTGTTCTGTTGCTTATTCCTAAAGGATTGGTTGTTGCTATATGATTGCTTGCTGCTTTTACTGACTGCTGCCATCCTATTGATTGATGCTGTGCCACTGATTGCTGATAGAAATGGGAAGCAGGTCCATGCCCTGGAGCTCCCCAGGACTCCTCCCAGGCATCTGCCCAAGTGGTTTGTTCTGGTGCAGAGGGAGCTGAAGTCCTGGGTAGCAGCCCCAGCCTCCTCCAGGGGAGATACCTGAAGAGTTTGGTGCATGTCGGAGGCACTCTGGAACTCCTCGCAGGGATTTCCCGGAGTCTTTTGGTTTCCTCTGGAGACAAGTGAATTCCCAGGTAGCAGCCCCAGAATCTTCTAAGGTAGCTACCCAAAGAGCATTGTGCATGTTGGGGACAGGTCTGTTCCTGTTTTTACTTCAGGACTTTTCCCATACATCTAACAGAGTGTTTTCATTTTCTTTACAGGCAGCTAAAGTCCCAGGTAGCTGCACCACAATTTTCCTAGTTAGTGGCAGAGTTTTCTTTGTCGTGGAGGCAGGCCATGCCCGATAGCTCCTCAGGAATCCTCGGAGGAATCTCCAGAATGTTTTGGCCTCCTCTGGAGACAGCTGAATTGAGCAGGTAGCCGTGCCAGACTTTTCCAAGGTAGCTCCCCAAGGCATTTTGTGTATGCTGGAGGCAGGCCCATGCTCGGTAGACCTCTGGGAGTCCTCCAAGGCAGCATGGGAGTGTTTTGCCTTTCCCTGGAGACAGCTGAAGTCCTGGATAAAAGACGCATATGACGCCTAGTTGGTTACTTGAAAGGTTTTGTTCATGTTGGGGGCAGGTCCATGCCTGGTAGCTCCCTGGGAATTTTCCCAGTTATCTCTAGGACTGTGTTGGCCTCCCCTGGGGACAGCTGAATTTTGCAGGTAGCAGACCCAGACGCTGCAAAGTTGTTAGATGAAGAGTTTTCTTAGACTTGAAGGCAGGTCCATGCCCGGTAGCTTCCCAGGGACTCCCAAGCAGCTCTGCAATGTTTTGGCCTCCCCTGGAGATGGTGAAATTTTGAAGGTAGCAGCCCCAGACTCCCCCAAGAAAGCTACACAAAGAGTTTTGCCTCTGTTGGAGGCAGTTCCATGCCCTGTAGCTCTCTGAGACTCCTCCCAGGCAGCTTTGGAGCGTTTGGACTTTGCCTGGAGACAGCTGAAGTCCTTGGTAACAGCCGCAGCCTCATCCTAGGTAGTTCCCTGAAGAGTTTTCTTCATGTGTGAGGCAGGTTTATTCCCAGAAGGTCCCCGAGACTCCTTCCAGGCATCTCCAATGTCCAGTGTTTTAGCTTCGTCTGGAGACAGGTGAATTCCCAGCAGCAGCCCCAGGCTCTTTGAAGGTAGCTACGCAAAGAGCATTGTGTATGTTGGGGGAAGGTCTGTGCTCAGTAGCTGCGTGGGAATTCTCCCAGGCACGTTCAGGATTGTCTTGGCCGCCTCTGGGGAAAGCTGAAGTCCCAGGCAGCAGCCCCAGACTCCTGCACGGTAGCTACCCGAAGCGTTTTGTCCATGTTGGAGGCAGGTGCAAGCCCAGTAGCTCCCTGGGACTCCTCCCAGGCAGCTGCAGAATGTTTTGGTCTTCCCTGGAGAGAGCTGAATTTCACAGGTAGCAGCCCCTGACTCCTCCCAGGAATCCACTCAAGGAGTGTTTTCACTGTTGGGGGATGGTCCATGCCCTGTAGCTTTCTGGGAGTCCTCCCAGGCAGCTTTGGAATTTTTGGCCTTCCCTGGATATAATTGAAGTCTCGGGTAGGAGCCCCAGAGTCCTCCTAGTTACTTACTCCAAGAGCTTTCTTCATATTGAAGGCAGGTCCATGGCCGATAGCTCTCTGGAACTCCTCCCAGGCATCTCCAAGAGTGTTCTGGCTTCATCTGGAGACAGCTGAAGTCATGGATCGTAGCCCCAAACTCCTCCTAGGCTGCTAATTTAATTGTTTTGTCCATGTTGGAGGCAGGTCCATGCCTGGCAGCTCCCCAGGGTTCCTCCTAGGCATCACCAAGAGTGTGTTCACTTCCTCTGGAGATGGCTGAAGTCTTGGGTAGTAGCCCAGTAATCCTCCTAGGTATTTTGTTGAATAGTCTTGTTCATGGTGAAGGCAGGTCTGTGTCTGGTAGCTCCCTGTGACTCCACCCAGGTATCTCCAGGATTGTGTTGGCCTGTGCTGGAGAAAGCTGAATTCCCAGGTAGCAGCCCCAGACTCTTCTGCAAGTAGCTACCCAGAGAGCATTGTGTGTGCTGGGGGAAGGTCCATGCCCCGCAGCTCCTTCGGACTCCTCTCAGGCAGCTCCGGAATGTTTTGGCCTCCCCTGCAGACCGGGGAGTTTCACAGGGAGCAGCCCCAGACTCCTCCAGGGAATCCACCCGAGGAGTTTTCTCAATGTTGGAGGCAGGTCCTTGCTAGGACTCCTCTGAGGCAGCCTGGGAGTGTTTTTTCCTTCCCTGGAGATGGCTGAATTTTCTGGGTAGCAGCCACAGACTCCTCCTCGGTAGTTACCTGAAAAGTTTTCTTCATGTGGGACTCAGGTGCATGCCTGGTAGCTCCCCGGGACTCCTCCCAGGCATCTGCACAAGTGTTTTGGCCTCCCCTGGAGATGGATGAATTCTCCGGCAGGAGCCCGAGACTCTTCAAAGGTAGCTATGCTACTGAGCATTGTGTATGATGGAGGCCGGTCATGCTCTGTAGCTCCCTGGGACCTCTCCCAGGCAGCTCCAGAATGTTTTGGCCTTTTCAGGAGATGGATGAATTCATTGGTGAGCAGCCCCGGACTCTTCCAAGGTTGCTAGCACAGGCGTTTTGTCGATACTGGAGGCATGTCCATGCTTTGTACCTTGCTGGGACACCTCTCAGGCAGCTTGGGAGTTTTTTGGCCTTCCCTGGACACAGCTGAAGTCTCAGGTAGCAGCCCCAGAGTCCTCTCTAGTTACCTGAAGAGCTTTCTTCATATTGAAGGCAGGTCCATGCCCTGCAGCTCCCCAGGACTCCTCTCTGGCATCTCCAGGAGCACTTTGGTTTCTTCTGGAGGCTGGGGAATTCCCTGGTAGCAGCCCCAGACTATTCTAAGGTAGCTACCTGAACAGCAATGTGTATGTTGGGGGAAAGTCCGTGCCCAGTAGCTCCCCAGGACTCTTCCCAGGCATCTCCTGGATGGTGGTGGACTTGGCAGTGCTAGGTCAATGGTTGGACTTGATGATCTTAAAGGTCTTTTCCAGCCTAAATGATTCTATGATTCTCCAGGGGTGTCTTGGCCTCCTCTGGAGAAGGAGGAATTCCCAGGTAGCAACCCCCGACTCCTCCAAGAAAGCTCCCTGAGGCATTTTGTCAACATTGGAGGCAGGTTCATGCCTGGTAGCTGCCCGATACTCCTCCCAGGCAGCTCCAGGAGCATTTTGGTTTGCTCTGCAGACAGATCAAGTCCCAGGCAGTAGCCCCAGACTTTCTAGAGTAGCTACCTGAAGAGCATTGTGTATGTTGGGGGCAGGTCCATGCCTGGTAGCTCTTCTGCACCTCTCACAGGCAGCTCTGCAATGTTTTGGCCTCCCCTGGAGACCACGCATTTTCACAGGGAGCAGCCCCAGACTCCCCCAGGGAATCCACCCGAGGAGTTTTATCAATGTTGGAGGCAGGTCCATGCTCTGTACCTTGCAGGTATAGGAGTAGGGATTTGGACTTGGTGATCCTTATGGGTCTCTTCCATCTCAAGGTTTTTCTGTGATTCTATGATGTGCAGACAGGTAGGATGCTGAAGAGGTTTTAATTGCCTCTAAAATCAATAACTCGTGGATCCAGCTGCACCTACTACCTTCAATTTCTGATGCAGTTTGGAGCATCACCTCTGGTTAAAGTCCTCTAATCCTTGCCCTTATAACACCCTCTAATTTGTCACTTTGAACACTAACAAACGTGGCTGTGGAGGGTGACCTTTTTCCAGGGGTTCAGTGACTTTTCCTCAGGTTTCAGCACACAGTTTGGGAGACAAGCCAGAGCTGCTTTACTCCTTTTAGGTGCTCATCAGACATGACCTGAGGTTTGTGAGCATTCCCACACTGCTTCCCAGCTGCACAGAGGCTTTTCTCCATGGCACTGACATAGCACTGGACCTCGTCTGGTGTGGAAGTCTTGGTCTCATGCCCTTGCCACTGACAAGTGCAGATCATCTTGTGTACTCAGTAGCCCTTGCTTTATGATTCTGTGATTTTTCTGAGGAAGGTTTCTTAGCTCTGCTGCAGGAGATGGGTACAATGCAAATGAAGTAGCTGTGTTTCAGATGCGCTGTTTCTTCAAGGGCACTTCTGGCAGGGGTAGAAAGAGAACATGGTTATCCTGACCCAGGAGATTCTGTGTTCCCTCTTGTGGTTTTCCCTCTGAGGAGGTTCAGGTGATGAAGAAAGAGATGTGTTTTCATCACAGATGGTTAGCAGCTAGGCTGTCAGTGCCTTTCTATTGCGTTTGCCTTGTCACCACTGACTCAACCAGGAACCGTTTCTTCTTCTTCATGTGGAGACCTAGTGGTCTGACATCTTCTGAGGGGCATGCCATTTTAGGAGTCCTTCCCACGGAGGGCAGCAGGGGTCGCAGAGCACATGACCTCAGAGGGCCAATGGAGACAACCGATGTCCATTTTCTGTTGGGGTGTAGTTTTTCCTTGTTTACTTCCCAGAAGTCCCCATGTTGCTGCACATTCTTTGGATCAAGTTTACCCTACTGCATCATCAGGTGTAGGCATGACTTTTAAAGCTCAGCCAACCCCAACACGTGTCATTCCTCATGCTTTTGCTTTCCATAGCTGCACTCAGAAGAGCTTGGAGAGCGTGGAATAGAGGTGGATGCCAGAAAGATGTGCCTCCTAAGAGACCCCCACTTTACTCTCCGCCCTGGCAGAGCCAGGAGGAGCCCTGGCCAGCAAGCAGAAGGAGAGGTATGAGGCAAAGCCAGGCTCCAAAGCCCTGTTGCAAGGCATCGCATGTGCAAAATCACTTTCTGATGCAAAACCAGGGTAGACGCACATAGGAACTGCTCCGCAGGCTGCTGTGACATTAACTGTGAAATTAGCAAGGCTGCTTCTTTTTAGGCATGGCTTGTGCCTCTTTCAGCTCAAAATGACCATGTTTAGCAATGCTGTGCCCTGCCGAAGTAGAATGCAGCCGGAGAGGAGTTGGGAAGGGGGATGTGAGCAGCAATAGCGTCCAGGTGAGCAGCAAACCCTGGGTATCTTTCATGGAAGCCGTCCTGCTCTGGTCACCCTGTGTGGTTAGATGTCTGGTCAAGAGGACAAACCTGGCAGCATTTTCCTTCTGTACCTGGTGCGGTCACAAGTCAAGCAGTTAGCCTGGCCATTTTCATTATGGTGACGTCCTAAATGAATCCTTGCAATGCTCTGAAACAGAAAAAACCCTCCTCCTACCTAATAAGCTAAGTAGTGGTGTACATGCATTCATGATTTCCAAGGAGTCAGGGACTGATAAGGGTGATACCCCATTAGCAGTCAACAGAAAAGGCAAGGCTGCTTCTTTATGATGATATTTATTTATAATAATACAATGTTATTTATAATAAAAATTGTCACCATTATAATGATAATAATTATCCACCTTTAAAATGATAATTATTCACTGTTCATCAACCTATTCCTTTACATTTGTGGCTGGGCAGAGTGTTTTTGCTTTCAAACAATGCCAGTTTGAAAAGTAACATTTCTGGTCAGCTGTAGTTTTCTTGTTGGGTTTTGGGGTTTTTGTGGAGTTTTATTGTGTGTTGGTTTTGTTTTTCCTGAGAAGAGCTGCTTTTGTATTGCTGTGAATTAAGTGGCTGGTTTGCAGCAGTAGAGCATGGAGGAGGAATCCGTATTGTAATAAAAGAGTTTTGGCTGGCAAGACAAAGAGGTGCCAGTTTGGAGAGTCCTTCTGCATCGTTATGAAGGATTATCAGAGCAAGGCAGCAAGGAGTCAACGTTAGCAACTCGATGTTACTGTTGCTTAACTCCAGAGCGATTGCTGAGGCTGAGGGGGCTCTGGCCCAGCTCCAAAAAGGTGGGGAAAGTCATGAAATAGTCAAGAGTTAAGGGAGCGGACTTCTCCTGAGAGATGTCATTTGGTTCTGGCAAAGGGAATCTCTGTTAGCAGGGATGGTCATCCCTTGTGATCGTAACAAAACAGAAATGACTCCCAAGTTCCTGTCCTTCCTCCTTAATACAGGAGCGCATTTTTGTGCTTTCTTCTGGTCAAATTACTCAAGCCCTTGAGAGAGACTTCCTTCTGTGGCTGATGGCAGAAGGAGATGGGGGAGAAGATGGAGCAGAAGATTCTCCGGAGGACCGAGCTTGGATGCAAGTTACAAATCTTGGATTATATAAAAAGTTTGGCATAATGCTATGTGCAACGATAACTGCAGTGGTATCTTCATCTGCAGTGGTACCTGCCTCTGCAGTTGTATCTGCCTCTGCAGTGGCATTTGCCTCTGCTGTGTAACCTTAATCTGTAATGGTATCTGCAGCTGAAATGGCGTCTCAAATGGTGTCTACATCTCCAATGGTAGCTGCAATGGTATCTGCATCTGCAGTGGCATCTGCGTCTGCCTACAAGTTACAAGGTACTAAATCTTGGAATATAACCTGCACTGCATAATATTCTTGGCTTCTTTTTTATTTTTTTTTCTTTTTTTATTCAGCCTTTTTGGAAGAAAGCAGACATGCAGAGGATCATTGTGGATTAAGATAGGAGAGGAGGTGTCATTTTGACCAGAACTTCAGATTGCCAGAGTTGTTTGGTTTTTTTCTTTCTACTTTTGATTTTTGCAATCAGATGCCCCTGTATGCTCTGGCTGCTCCGTTTCCCAGCCCCCGGGGCGGCGGGAGCATGCTGACCAATAGCACTGGCCTGCCCCTGCTTTTACTGTTTTCTGCGTTGCCTGGCTCACGCCCGTCCCCCGCTGCTGAGGAAGCGGCGTCTCTGCAAAGAGCCAGGGCAGAGCGTGTTCTGCAGCGGGGTCTGGAGATACAGACGCTGCGGTTGTTGGTGGCTCCTTACCCGCTTCTGCAACAGGGTCAGGACAACTCTAGTCATGTCCGTGTTGGAGCCGTTTGAGTGTCGGAGGCAATGAAGGGATTTCTTTGGTCCCTCCCCAACAAAGGCAGCGTGGGCTGGGAGTAAGAGTGTTGTATGGGTCAGGAGGGTGTTTTCTTCCTCACAGAGACGAGCGTGCCTCCTTTACGAGCAGGACTCAACCTGCGAATCCCCAGCAGAAGGTTTCTTGAGCAGCGCTGTGCCCCCTTTCCCCAGCTCTGAGCTCCTGGGCCCTGGGGAGGCAGGAGGAGGGCAGGGACTGTGAGAGCCGGAGGCAGAGGCCAGGAGAGGGGATGGGGGAGCGGGGTGGAAGGTGACATTGCTGGGGTGCGGTGAGGTCATGGGAGGAAGCTGATTGGTCAGGAGCAGCAGGTGGCAGTGAGGTGCTCAGTGCCTGCCAGTGACAGCGCAGAGAGGAGGGAGCTGGGGGGCAGAGGAGAGGCCGGTTGGGGGGCAGGCAAGGGGCCAGCAGCGAGGGGAGGGCTGGGGCGGGGCTGGTGAGGTCACTTCTGCCGGAGATGCTGATAGGGTAGGAGCAGGCCCGTGGCTTGGATGTTGTTTGTGAGGTCACTTCTGTCCCTGCAGGTGATAGGCCAGCAGCCGGCTTGTGGCTGGGTGGGTGTTTGTGAGGTCCCTTCAGCTGGAGCTGCTGCTAGGCCGGCAGCAGGCTGGAGAGGCATTGCCGGGTCTCTCCTCTCTGCTGTGGCCAGTGGTGTCTTCTCCTCCTGCCCCCTACCAGGATTTGAATCTGCCGTGGCATCTACGAAGGTATCTGCATCTGGAATGCTGTGTGTGCAACCGTACCGTTGTCTGCAACTCTCCAGTGCAGATGGCATTGCAGGTGCAGATACCATTGCAGATAGCGTTGCAGATGCAGATACGATCGAAGGTTCGGATGCCCTTGCAGATAACATTGCAGATGCAGGTAGTATTTCAGAGGCGGGTGTCACTGCAGGAATCACTGCAGATGCAGGGACAACTGCAGGTGCTGCTGCAGATGCCAGAAGAGATGCAGATTCCATTGAAGTTGCAATGGCAGATGCAGATACCATTTCAGATGAAATTGCAGGTGTCGGTATTGGTGTCTCTGTGTTAGTATCGGTGTCTGTAATGGTAACTGTGTGAGTACCTGCATGTGTAATAGTGCCTGTATCTGAATCTACAGTTGTAATTGTCTCAATGTCTACAATTGTATTTGTCTCAATAGCTTAACTTGGAATGGTGACTCCGTCCCTTGGAGAATGGGCTCTCATTGTATTTGTACTTCTCTGTGCAATTGTATCTGTACTTGTAATTGCATCTGCAGTGGTATTCGTGTAATGGTGCCCGGGAGTGCACTCCCGTACTGTTTAATTATATCTTTATCTGCCGTTGTATCTGGAACTTTATGGATTTTGTGCCTGTGTCTGCAATTGTATCTGAAATTCCATGGGCATCTGTATCTGTAATTATACTGGTTTATGCAGTGGTATGGATGATTGTGCTGGTACCTGTGGTGGTGATGGTGCCAGTAGTAGCTGTGCCTCTAATGCTATCTCTGTCTGTGCCTGTAACTGTGCCTGTAAGTGTACCTGCATAGGGAATGGTACCTGTGCCTGCACATGGACTCGCAATGGTTTCTGTAGGTGTCTGTGTATTTGGTTTCTGTCTGCGCGTGAGTCGTTCTCTCGCTAGCTGCAATAGTATCAGCACGGCTATCCCTAATGGTCTCTGTACCGCTGACGGTCTGGGTATGGGTGTGACTGCCTGTAATGGTATCGCGGTCTCTGTACTGGTATCAGGAGCTGTAAGAGTAGTGGTAGAGGCATCTGCAATGGTATTGGTACCTGCCTGGGTAAGTGCAATGCTGTCGATATCTGCAATGGGATCAGTATCTGCAGTGGCACCTGCAATGGTTTCTTCAATGCCAGTGGCACCTGCACCTGAAGCGTTATTTGCCAATGGCATCTGCAGGGTTATCAGCAGCGGTACGTGCATCTGAAATGGTGCCTGCCCTGGTATTTGAACCTGCAGTGCCATCTGCCAAGGTATCTGCATCTGGAACGCTGTGGGTGCAACTGTGCTGTCATCTGCAGCTCTCCAATGTAGACACCATTGCAGATGCAGAAACCATTGCTGATAACATTGCCAATGCTATTGCAGATGCAGACGCTGTTGCAGATGCCATTGCAGAAGCAAATACAATTTCGGATGCAATTGCTGATGGAGATGCTGTTGAAGGTGCAGGTGCCTTTGCAGAAACCATTGCAGGTGCAGGTACCATTACGGACACCACTGGCTGTTCAGGTGCCATGTCAGACACCACTGCAGATGCTGATGCTGTTGCAGCTGACGTTGAAGATTGCTTTGAAAGATACCGGGATCGATGGCGCTAGAGATAGCGTTGCAGATGCAGATACCTCTGTAGGTGGCCTTGCAGGTACAAGTACAATTTCAGAAGCAATTGCTGATGGAGATGCTGTTGAAGATGCAGATGCCTTTGCAGATACCAGTGCAGATGTAGATACTCCCTGTGTCTTCAGTGGTATGTGTATCACTACCTGGATGTGTAATGGTACCCCTACCAGGAATGAGATCAGTGGCTGTATGTGTATCTATAGGTGTAACTGAATGTGTACTTGTGTCTGTGGCTCATCTTGCATCTGTGATTGCATGTGCAGTTCTGTCTGTATGTGCCACTGTATCGGCAATTGTATCTGTGATTTCATCAGTATCTTTCTAATGGTATTGGTATCTGTAGGTGTATCCGAAATGGCATTGTCGATGGTATCTGCAATGTCACCTGCAACGGCATCTGCAACGGCCTCTGCAGCTGCAATGCTATCTGCAGCTGCAAAGGTATCTGCAGCTGCAACGGCATTTGTCATGCTGAGTGTCTGCTGTAGCCTCTGCATCTTCAGTGATACCTGCATCTGCAATGGCGTCGGCATCCCCTATTTTGTCTTCACCTGACTTTGCATCAGCAATGGTTTCTGCAATGGTTTCTACAGTGGTATCTGCATCTGAAATGGCGTCTGCATCTGCAGTGGTGTTTGCTTTGGTGTCTGCACCTGCCGCATTATCAGGAATGTGATGTGCATCTGCAAAGGTCTATGCAATGGTTTCTGCAATGGTATTTTAATCTGCAATGCCATTTGCAATGGTATCTGCATCTGAAATGGTATCTACATCTGCAATGGTATCTGTAACTGCTCTGGCATCAGCAGTGCTCCCTGCATCATCAATAGCCTTTGCAATGATACCTTCTGCTGCAATGGCATCTACATCTCCATCTGCAATCGTATGTTCACCTGCAACGCTATCTGCAATCGTATTTGCACCTGGAATGGCATCTGCAATGGTCTGTGTGCAGGTATGTGAAATGCAATAGCATCTGTAATGTCCTTTGCATCTGCCTCCGTCCCTGCATCTGCAATGCTATCTGCCACAGCATCTGCGTTGATACTGCATCTGCTCGTGCTACGATGTGAGCATCTGCAATGGCATCAGTGGAGGCGGTGATGCGTGCTGAGATTATGCTACCTGCAGCTCTCTGCACCACTATCTGCAGCGGTGCAAGCAATGGTATTTGAGTATAAAGCGGCACCCACAATGCTATATTCATCTGCAGGGGTATCTGCAATGACACTGCATCTGCAAGGCTGCCTGCAACGGCGCCGCCACCTTGAAAGGTGTCTGCCATGGTACCTGCATTTGCAGTGGTCTTGGCTTCTTCAGAAGTATTTAGTTCTGGAAGAGCATCTGCATCTGCAAAGGCATCTGCCGTGGTCTCTGCAATGCCAATTCATTCTGCAATGCCATAGGCAATGGTCTCTGCATCTGCTATGGCAGCTGCATCTGAAATGGAATCTGCCATGGGATTTGCATTGCTCTTGGCTATCAACACTTTCCAAGATATCTGCATTTGCAGTAGCACCTACAATGGCACCAGCATCTTCAATGGCATCTCCATCTGCAGTTCCATCGGAAATTTCATCTACGCCTGCAGTGTTCTCTGGAATGGTCTCTGCAATGGGATCTGCCTCTGCCTGGGCTGCTGCGTCTTCAGTGGCATCTTTGGTGGTCAGTCCGTGCTCTCTTTTCTCGGTCCCCTTCTCAGAAATGTGCTCAGGAAGGTGATAGTGGAGGACATGGTTCTTGATTCTGCCAGGGAGCAAGGTGAGGCCGACCAGCCTCGGGGTCCCCGGGGCTGCTTTTGGTAGCTGTGTTTCTGTCAATGTCTTTACGTGTAATGGTTCCTCCTGGTCTGTTGTGGATTCTCGGTGGGCAATGGTGTCACATCTGTATCTGCTTTTTTTTGAGCAATTGAATCTGCACTTGTATCTGCAATGGCCTCTGCATCTGCAGTGGCACCTGCAATGGTTTCTTCAATGCCAGTGGCACCTGCACCTGAAGCGTTATTTGCCAATGGCATCTGCAGGGTTATCAGCAGCGGTACGTGCATCTGGAATGGTGCCTGCCCTGGTGTTGGAACCTGCAGTGCCACCTGCAGTGGTATGTTCAGTGGCACCTTCTCTCTGTTTGTCGGTATGTGTAGTGGTAGCTGTATGTGTAATGCTGTCTGTAAGTGTAATTGTATCCGTACCTCCAGCTGTCTCTGGATCAGCAATTGTGTCTGTGTGTGTTGCGGGGTCTGGAGCTGGAGTTCTGTCTCTGCTTGTACCTCTGTGGGTATTTGTGTCCGTCTCTGTAACTGCACCCGTGTCCGTCGTTGTCTTTGTATCCATGTCAGCATCCTCATCCACCTCCCTGTCGGTGACTGGCTGTGTAGTTATCTGTATATTTCTCTGTACCTCTGCCTGTAACAGCACATCTGTGTGTAACGGCAGCTGCATTTGTATCAGTGTCTTTATGTGTAAGGGTTCCTTTGTCTGTCGTGGTACCTCAGTCGGTAGTGGCGTCACTTGCTGCAGCTGCTCATTGGTGTAACTGAATGTGCACTTGCGTGTGAGACTGTCCTTGTATCGTCAGTTGTGTGTGTAATTGTACCTTTATCTGGAATGGTGTCTGTTCTGTGCCTGTATTTGCAATTGTATTGGCAATTCAGTGTGAATCTGTGTCTGTAATTCTGTCGGTCGCTGTGATGGTACTGGTACCTGCATTTCTAATGGTGCCAGCATGCGTGTCTCCAATGGCGTCTGTAGCTGTACCTGTCCTTCGGCCCGTTACTGTATCTGCAATGATACTGCATCTGCAATGGTGCCTGCAATTCTTCAGTGCCACCTGGAATGCAGTATTGGATCTGCAATGGTATCTGCATCTGCAACAGCATCTGCAATGGTGTCTGCATGTGGAATGGCATTTCTCTCTGAATTTTTGCATGCATCCGCAATGGCATCTGTGGTCATACCTGCGCCTGCAGTAGCATCTGCAATGGTGTCTTCGATGGTATCCTCATGCAATCAGATGTTCTTCTGCCACTCTAGCTGCATCTGCAACACCGTCTGCAATGGCATGTGCCTCTGCAATGCCATTTGCATTGCTGTCTCCATCTGTGATGTTCTGAGGAATGCATTGTGCCTCAGCAATGCCATCTGCAAGGGCGTCTGCAATGCCAATTCATTCTGCAATGCTGTCTGCAATGGCATCTGCACCTGCTGTGGTATCTGCATCTGTAATGGAATGTGCAGCGGCATACACATTGCTAAGAGCTTCTGGAATTGCTCCTACAGTGCTGTCTGCACCTGCAATGGCGTCTGCACCTGCAATGCTGTCTGCATCTGCAATGGCATCTGCAGTGGTATCTGCATCTGGAGTGGTCTCTGCAATGGCATTTGCTGTGGTATCTTCAATGGCACCTTCAATGCTATCGGAACATGGACTGAAACTGCAATGGCATCTGCGTGGTATCTGCATCTGCAATGGCATTTGCCACTATTTCTGCATCTGCTATGGTATCTGCATCTGCAATGGCACCTGCAGTAACATCTGCTGCTGCACTGGTGTCTGCCACTGCAGTGGTATCTCCAATGGTATCTGCCCTGGCACGTGTACCTGCAATGGCATCAGCACCTTCAAATGCTTCATTTGCAATGGCACCTGCAATGGCATCAGCATCTTCAGTGGCGTCACCATCTGCAGTTCCACCTAAAATCTCATCTGCATCTGCAGTGTGATCTGGAGTGGTCTCTGCGATGTTGTCTGCGTCTGCCATGGGATCTTCATCTGCAGTCATGTCTGCAGTGGTGTGTGCATCTGCTATGGCATCTGCAATGGAGTCTGTAACGGGATCTGCAATATTTTGTGCCAGTAACTCTCATTGTAGCTGCATATTTAATGGGTGTCTGTAATGCTATCGGTATCTGAGATGGTATTTGTGATGCTCTTAATAGCTGTATTTCTGATGGGACCAGCATCTGTCTCTTGTATGCTGGCTGTACCCGTAATTGTACCTGTAACTGTATCTGTCTTGGCGATGGTATCTGCATCTGCACGTGTACTTGTAACGGCTTCTGTGAGTGGACACGTATCAGTATCTGCAGAGGTGTCTCCCTCTGCAATGGTATTTGCATCTGTGTTGGCACCTGCAATTGTCTCTGCGTCTGCAGTGGTATCTGCGTCCCCAGCGGTGTCTCCACCTGCTATGGAATCTGCACTGATATCTGCATCTGCCGTGCTCTCTGCATCAGGATCTGCAATGGTATCTCCATCTGCAGGTGCCTCTTTAATTTTAACTGCATCTGCAGCTGGTATGGTGCTCTGCTTTGGATTTGCTCCTACACCAGTGCTGATATCACAGGGGTGTTTTGCTTATTGCTGAGCAGTTCTTACTTAGGTAGCAGGGAGGCCTTTTCTGCTTCTCGCAGTGCCCTGCCAGTGAGCAGGCTGGGGGTGCACGAGAAGCTGGGAGGGGACACAGCTGGGACCGCTGACCCCAGCTGACCAAAGGGGTATTCCAGCCCATCGGATGTTGTGCTCAGCAATCAAACGGGGGAGGTGGCGGGGGTGGGTGGGGAGGGGATACTTGCAGGGGGCTGCTGTTTCTCAGGTACTGGCTGGGCATCGATCGGGTTGGTAGTGAGCACTTGGGGTTTTTTGCATCACGTACTTTCCCTGGGTTTGGTTTTCTTCCTTGTTTTATTCTCCTTTTTTTCTTCTTATTAAACTGTCTTTATCTTAACTCTGAAGTTTTTTCACTTTTACCCTTCCCATTCTCTCCCCATCCCACTGTGGGTTGGGAAGTGATCGAGCGGCTGTGTGATGCTCAGCTGCCTACTGGGGTTAAGCCCAACATGGGGCTCAAAGGGTCTGGGGTAACAAAAGATTTGACCAGAGCGTATTAGAGGGAACCTATGGTTATTACATCTGCTTAACAGTTGTGGTCGCGGTGTTGACTTATCTGTTCTCAACATGGGTTTATGTGATCTGTGCCATGCTGCCTTTTTTGCTGTGCTGTGTAGCACTTGGTGGTGTTTTGCCTGGAAGGATGATGATAAAAGCAGTGGCCTTGAGCCTGCTTTGGTATTTGTGCTGTGCATTGATGCCTTCCCTGTATTTTGGGAACCATCTTATGGAGACAATGAACAATTCCTTTTCTTCCCTTTTCTCCTCCGAGAGCCAGTCGGTGGAGGAAACAGAGAATGGCACCTTCCCCTTTTTCTCCCATGGGGCAGGTATTTTCTTCCCTGTTGTAATAACTCTTTAGTATCTTGATCATCCTTGGGTAACCAGAATACGCCTGTTGGTGCTTCTCAAGAATATTGTCTCTGCTTTTTCAAAGGTTAACCAAGTAGAAATATCAGCATAGGGATATGACCCAAGGCAGCGTGGTTATAGGTGGGAAGGCCTGTGGAAGAATATGGGCAGGTACCTGGAAGAGTTGTCACCTGCGGTGGTCTGGGACTTCAGCCCCGAACAAGTGTGGGATCCCGATGAAGCGACAGAAGGTTTGAAAAAAAGGATGTCCTGGCCCTGGCTGTGGTGAAGAGACACAAATTGTCGCACTGTTCTGGGGCCTGGCCTGTGCCTACTGAGCACTGTTCATTCCCTATTCAGCAGCCTCAAGGAGAAGAGAGGGTCTCTGCATCTGAAGACATACAAGCAGCCACTGTGGCTAAACCGGAGACCCAAGCCCCAGCTCCATCAGTTACCCCTACAGTCGGCTCCAGCTGAACGTGAAGGAAAGGCATCCCTTCATAGAAGATGGTGCAAATGACCAAGTCAAGTGGACCCCTGCTGAGGGGCGTATGTAGTATCGGAGGGAATTAGCTGGGAAGACAAACATCATAGCCCCAAACATACCACCCCCCCGCCTTACTCCTTCTTTCCCCAGCTTTATTGCTGAGCACGATGTCATCTGGTACGGAATATCCCTTTGGTCTGTTGGGGTCAGCTGTCCTGGCTATGTCCCCTCGCAGCTTCTTGCCCACCCCCAGCCTACTCACGGGTGGGTCAGAGCGAGGAACAGAGAAGCCCTTGACGCTGTGCAAGCACTGTTCAGCAAGAGCTGAAACATCCGTGTTTTATCAGGACTGTTTTGGTCACAGATCCAAAACACAGCCCCATCTGGGCTGCCATGAAGAAGATTAACTCCATCCCAGCCCAAACCAGTGCAGTGAAGCATGTGCTACTCCTACCATGAGAGCAACACAAAGCAGAGAGTGTTCAGTAACATGGGAGGGGCTGTTTTATCCCACAGGCCTTCAATGCCATCTCTTGAAAACAGCCCGACTGCAGCCAACCCCAAACCCCCGCCTGCCTGGACGGGCTCCCAGTAGCAGAGACGTGTTGGTGCAGGGGGCAGATGCAAGTTTTGGCAAAGGACTTGGGAGAAAGGGGGTGCCTGTTTCTCAGGACAAGAGGGAAGATCTCTTGCCTCTCTCCCCTGTTGTGCCATGTCCCTGCTCGTGTCATAATGGCCCTTCAGATGATGTGGGCTGATGTCACAGGGGGATGCGCTGCATGACAGGGAGGTGTCCCCGGTGCCACGGCAGTGCCGGCACTTGCCAGCGAGGCCTGGGTGCTGCTGGGCACTGCTCAGGGGCTCCCCACCGCTGCCCTTCAGAGCTGCTCCACGGCTGGGAGCAGGGTCGGGAGGCAGCAGGGATGGGCTGGGGGACCCTCGCTGACAGGCAGGAGAGGAGCAGGTCAGAGAGGAGTTTTGGGTGAGGAGGCGGGAAGAGCGTCCCTTTTCCTGAGCTGAGGGCAAGCAGCAAGCGCGATGGAGGGCTGCTGCACCATGGCCGTCAGCTTGAAGCTGAGCTGCTTGTTCCCCACACTCCTGCAGCTCTGCAGCAAGGGTGAGGGTTTGGGGAGCTCCTTCCTGAGGGGTCGCCTCAGGGCTGTCAGCTGTCAAAAGCTGGAATTGCTGGGCTGTGGGGGTGGCTGGAGAGGGCTGGGGGCTGCCACGAGAGCCCTGCCTGAGGATCCCACTGGGCTTGGGACACAATGTGGCTGCCAGGAGTGCAGGTCCTGGTACTGGGGCTGCCCTGAGTATCAAAGCTCCTTTGGGCATGGCTCGGTCCCCTCAAAAGTGGGGCCATTGAGGGCCAGCTTTCTCTGCGAGCTGGCAGTCTGAAAGTGGGGCACAGTCCAGCTCCACAGCCATGGCAGTGTTTTTCTGGGCTCTTTGTGTACAGCAGCATCTGTCATCGCCTGGGCAAGGAGCTTGCTGAGAGTCTGTGAGGTGGCCAGCCCAGGGCCTGAGACCTCTTTCCCTTGCTTTGCAGAGATCGTGGCTATCTGGGGAGCTGTGTCTGATGGCATCCTGGGACAGCTGAAGCTGGACAAGGGAGGCTGGTGTCCTGGTCCCTCTCACCCTGCAGGGGTTCAGTCCTCCTGAGAGCCTGGGTCGCGAGGAACAATCCCTGCCCGAGCATCATAGCAGCACACCAAGAGCACCGCATGTGCCCAGATCAGCTTCTTGGCCAACCGGGAGAGAAACCAAGTCCAGCTCCAGCCTGAGAAAGCATGCAGCACGCCCTAGGGCTTCACTCTTCCCAGTGGTCAGAGTGGAGAGACCAAGCAGAGCGAAAGGGGATGATGCTTGACCCGCTTAGTGGATGAGGGGAAGGCTGTGGATGTTGTCTACTTGGACTTCAGTAAGGCCCTTGACACTGTCTCCCACAGCATTGTCCTGGAGAAGCTGGCTGCTCAAGGCTTGGATGGGTGCACTCTACGCTGGGTTAAAAACTGGCTGGACGGCCAAGCCCAGAGAGTGGTGGTGAATGGAGTCAAATCCAGTTGGCAGCCAGTCGCGAGCGGTGTTCCCCAGGGCTCAGTACTGGGGCTGGTCCTGTTCAACATCTTCATTGATGATCTGGATGAGGGGATCGAGTGCACCCTCACTAAGTTTACAGATGACACCAAGTTGGGTGGAAGTGTCGATCTGCTGGAGGGTAGGAAGGCCCTGCAGAGGGACCTGGACAGTCTGGACCGATGGGCCGGGGCCAACTGTATGAGGTTCAACAAGGCTAAGTGCCGGATCCTGCGCTTGGGTCACAACAACCCCATGCAGCGCTACAGGCTGGGGGAGGAGTGGCTGGAGAGCTGCCTGGCGGAAAAGGACCTGGGGGTGTTGGTTGACAGCCGGCTGAACATGAGCCAGCAGTGTGCTCAGGTGGCCAAGAGGGCCAATGGCATCCTGGCCTGTATCAAGAATAGTGTGGCCAGCAGGACCAGGGAGGTGATGGTGCCCCTGTACTCGGCACTGGTGAGGCCGCACCTTGAGTACTGTGTTCAGTTTTGGGCGCCTCACTCCAAGAAGGACATTGAGGTGCTGGAGAGTGTCCAAAGAAGGGCAACGAAGTTGGTGAAGGGTCTAGAGCACAAGTCTTATGAGGAGCGGCTGAGGGAACTGGGGTTGTTTAGCCTGGAGAAGAGGAGGCTGAGGGGAGACCTTATTGCTCTCTACAACTACCTGAAAGGAGGTTGTAGCAAGGTGGGGGTTGGTCTCTTCTCCCTGGTAATGAGTGATAGGACGAGAGGAAACATCCTCAAGCTGCGCCAGGGGAGGTTTAGGTTAGACATTAGGAAAAACTTCTTCACCGAGAGGGTGGTCAAGCATTGGAACAGGCTGCCCAGGGAAGTGGTTGAGTCTCCATCTCTGGAGGTGCTTCAAGAATGGATAGATACGGTGCTCGAAGACATGGTATAGATGGACTTGGCAGTGTTAGGTTAACGGTTGGACTCAATGGTCTTAAGGGTCTTTTCCAACCTTGACGATTCTATGATTCTATGATTCTATCATGGGTCTGTGCCACGGATAATCCCTGGGAATAAATCCCAGGGGTATTCCTTGTGCTGGAAATGCCTGGGATCATCTCTAGCCAAGAGATGGTTGCAAATATTTTGAGGCGGGGAAGTAAAAAAATGGAGAATATGTTTGTTTTTTTTTTTTTACCAAAGCTTTCACTTTTCCTCTCTAGATCTAAAGTACTCACTCATCAGCCCTTTTGTCTTTTCCCTGGGCAAGGTGTCCTGATTGCAGGACTCGGGACATTTGCTATGGTCCAAGAGTGATTCCACAGCAAATGAGTGGTGTTTGCTGCTTGCAGATCCATCTTCCAGCTGGACATTGATGAGTTATGGCTGCGGAAGCTTGTGTTCCCCACAGGGATTATTCCTGGTGAGAAGGCAACGGCCACCCTCCGCTTCCCCCTCCAGCTCTAGGTGATCATGGGTTGCATGCCCCCTGTTCCTTGCAAAGGGCTGGGAGAAGTAGACATTTGCTGCAAAGGGTGGGGGACAACTTGAGCTCCCCCAACACAAATGACTCCCCAAGAGCTGATCTATAAACGACCTTTTCGCTAGAATTTTGCTATGAATCTTGCATGGAAATTTGGCCTGCTGTGGCAGTGATGATGTTCCTCCTCCTTGCAGATGATGTCAAGGTGGAGCCACTGAACTACAAGCTATGATCATGAGCCACCCCCTTCCCGTGGCCTGTTGTGGATACCTGTGTGCAAGAGTGTCACCTGAGAGCAAGGGGACAGCCAGGTTCTTTTAGGGCTATTTGGCAGAACGATTACGGCACTAAATTGTAGTTAAAATTCAGCTTTATTTTCTTAACAGGATACTATGATTAGCATAGCACTGAATTTATGATTAGAATAGCACAGGATTTCTACGAGCAGAATCAATGTAGTACAATTTATAAGTAGTGTAATAGAGAATTTATAATACAACTTAACTTCTGATTTCTAATGACCTGGATCCTAACCTAACTTAACTTCTGATTTCTAATCACCTGGACCCTCTGCAGATTGGGTCAAATCTTAATACATGGTTTGCTGTATCAACATAACAATCATAATCAAGACTCAAAAAGTGTGTAAAAGAATAGGAGTCACTCACTCAGGCCTCGAAGGAGCAGACCATGGTGGAGGCGTCCTTGGCCACTGGAGGGTCACAGGTCTCAGTGTCCTGCCAGCAGTTCCAGTCCAAGGTCCCCCCTTAGGACTTGTAAATACTTGATTTGTAAGCAGCGCTGTGTCTCTAAAAACAAGGAAGCAACAAGAGGACACAGGAGGAAAGGGAGAAGGAAGCCACAGGAGGCAAGGAAAACAAAACAAAAAAAGGAGGAGACAACAGGATGAAACAAGAGGGAAGAGGAGGCAAGAAGAGGAGGAGGAAGAGGCAATAGGAGTCCAGAGAAGGAAATAGGAGAAGGAAAAACAGGAGGCAAGAGAAGGACAAAGCAGGACCCAGGAGGTAAGGGAGGAGGAGGCAACAGGAGGACACAGAAGGAGAAGGAGGAGGAGGCAACAGGAGGGCAAAAAAGAAAACTGAACAAGAGAAG
>NW_028121230.1:5000-67267 GCF_965183815.1 Platalea leucorodia
CCTTTTGAGCTGTTGACCCCTGAGCTCTTGTCCTTAGTATTGAGTGGTGAATAAAACTTTTTGTATATTATTTGCATAATTAAGTAATTCATTTGTAGAGTGAGATGTAAGTTATGATTCCACCTGGGAGGAAGTAATGGTTATAATAGTGTGTGTTACTGGTGTAATCATTGCTTCCTCCCAGGTGGATGGGTCATGGGTGGGGCTTGATGTATTACTAATGAATAAAGAAAAAAATTAAAAATAATAAAACTGGTGCAGCAGTAGAAAGCAGTTCCTGCCCTGGGAGTAAATTTTTTTTATTTTTTTAATTTTTTTTTTTTTTCTCTCTTTACTCCCAGGGAGTATACTATTTTCTACTGCTGCTTTTTTTATTTTAAATTAATGACTTCTAATTACTACTAAAAATTTGCAATGCTAAGAAAAAGACAACCACACACCCCCCAAAACAGAAACTCAAAGACAGACATTAAGCAAAGAGAGAGTCCTACACCCAGAAACAAGTATTTAGAAAACCACATTCACGGCCAAAACAAAAAGACCAGCACCAGAGGAGAAAGACACCAACCAACCAATGGACCAGCACCAGAAGAGAAACAAACAAACCAACACCAGAGGAGAAACACACCGACCAAAAGACCAGCACCAGAGGAGAAACAAAACAAACCAACACAGACCAGCGCCAGAGGAGAAACAAACAAACCAAAGACCAGCACCAGAGGAGAAACAAAGACAGACACCGGAGACCAAAACCAACCACCCGACTTTATTACAACAATTTTTACAATTTTATTACAGATGCAAGAAACAAAACCTACAAAACTGTGACTTCCTACAACCGTGTTCCAGCTTCACATACAGACATAGGATATGAAACAGATCAAATTACACCTTTAGACATGGTTATCATAAATAGATACATAGTACACAAAACCAACCTACTGACACTTTGAAAATGATTGCAATCAAAGTTAATGCACAGATGTAGGATACTAAACCTTGAGTACATCCGGTTCTCAAGTTTGTGTACAGACATAGCATTTAAAGTTTTCTAGGGTCAGTTTTATGACAACTGTTTTCAAAGCTTACATATAGACATCGCATACCAAACAGATCCAAGTACCCCTCTCGTGCATCCCGTTCCAGTTTCCATACAGACAAAGGATACAAAACCTCTCCAACGACAGCTTTGCGACAACCGCTTTCAAAGTTTAGACACACAGAATACAAAACAGAGCAAAGTACACCGTTAGTACAACCCGTTCTACACTTAGAATACACACCTATGACGCAAAACCAGACCAACCAAAGCTTGATGACTACCATTTGTGAAGTTTTAATAGAGAGGTACAGGAAAAAAAAAAAAAAAAAAACACACACACACCCCACCCCACCCCCCCCTTTACTGACAACTTTATTAAAACCATTTTTAAAAACAACACAAGAGACAAACCAGACCCACGGAAAACCTATATTACAAGCATTTTGAAATTTCTAATGCAGACATAGGATACAAAACCAGACCCTGTAAGAAAACCTTTATTAGGCCCAGTTCTTAAGTTTTAATACAAACATAGGACGCAAAACCAAACCTAAACCCCAACCTCGATTCTGACCGTTTTCAAAATTTCCATTTGCACATAGGATACAAAACACACCCGACGCAAACCTCGATTACCACCGTTTTCCAAATTTCTGTATGCATGGAGGATACAAAACAGATCAAACTCAACCTTGAATACAACCATTTTCAAAGTTTCCATACAGACATAGGATACAAAACAGATCCAACACAAACCATCGCTACAAGCATTTTCAAACTTTCCATACAGACACAGGATACAAAACCAGACCCTACAAAACTCCATTGCAACCATTTTGAAAGTTACCGTACGCACATAGGATACAAAACAGATCAAACTAAACCGTAAGGACAACCTTTTCAAAAGTTGTAATACAGACATAGATATAAACCAGATCAAACTCAACCTCGACGACGACCGGATCTACGATGTTATTAGAAACTCGGAACACGGAACGCACACGAAAACTACCTCATTACAACTTTAGAACAGGTTGTATTGAAGACGAGGGACACGCAAGCGATCGATCTAAACTTTATCGCGACCGCTATTAAAACTTCAATACAGACAGAGGATACAAAACCAACAGAACTCTATTAGGACCGTTTTCAAATTTTACATACGGACATGAAATACAAAACTGACTGACCGAAACTTGACTGCAATCATTTTCAAAGTTTAAATACAGATACGGGATACAAAAGAGATCGAACGGCACCGGACCGAAAACCGGTTTTAAACTTTTGGTACGGACTCACAACGCAAAGCTCACCCGCCAAAACATTTAGGACAACTTTATTAAAACCTTTTCATTTTATTATACCTTAGAACCCTAATTATGGCAGGATTTCCTATTACTTCTACACCAAATTGAATATATGTATAATCCAAGTGAAGGGACTGTATACGTCTAAACAATCACAGACAATATTGAGTCGGAACAAAATACAAGGGGGAAAAGGGAGACCCTCCCGTCGAGTCACAAGGTTAGGAACGGACCCCCTTGCTTTCTAAGCTCCTTCTCGGAGATGAGCCTAGGTGTGGCTGGATCCGATCCTAGTCCCAGACTTGGTCGACAGTTTATGGCTAAGGATTATTCCGCTCTAGCGGTGCTTTCAGGGGGGTTCACAATCAAGGAAACGTCGCTAGAATTAAACTATACCTACTCCTTGATTCATTTAACACTTACAAAGGGATTACAAAGGACTTATTACAATTAGTATCATGACGCACACACGCTAGGCCTAGTCATTGCTCGCAAACTTGGCGAAATACTCACAATAACCGTATACAAATGCATCTAGTACAAACTCCCCTCGAGTTCAATGAAATACTCGCATCGAACAACGATCTCGACGGGCGAAGGCCGTCTCTCGAGGAGAGAAAGGCGGAGGAGATCTGTCCGGATCACGTCATCCGGCCTCCGTACGCAGACCGCGAGCCTCCGAGACGCGTCCCGCTCGTAGGGCGATGCTGGCGGGGCCTGCTGCTGTCCGGGAGGGCTCAAATGGTCTCGCTCTGTTCCGCTATTTATAGAGTTGAGATACAATGGAACTTAGGTGTTGGTAAATTTTCATCCCGTCGCCAAAATCCAGGTCTGTAATTGCTGCGGTTCTCCAAAACACAATAAACCAACCCTGCTGATAGAAAAACTAAATTCCCCACCTAGAGTTCTTGATTTTCAGGTCTGAAAGGCTAAAAAAGCAAAAATTTAAACTCCACGCAGACTCTGCAAAGGAAAAAATCCACCATGCATTCGTGATACGTTAGACATGTTCAAAACACACCGCTCGTTCAACTACCGCAAAAATCACACCTCGGTCTCGTCCGATCCGTTCTGCCGTCCGCACGTTGCACCGTCGCCCTACGTCTGCTAGGCTCCCCGGGAACGCCGTTCCCGGGGGCCTCGAAAAATCGCCCTGCCTGACAAAACCCCGGCCCGAGCCTGACCTCCGCCCAAACATAGGCGACGAACGTCGCCTCTCAGAGCGACCGGGACCGGGGAAAAAAAAACCCAGCCGAGGGAGAAAAAAAAAAATCCCCCGGCTGGGGTTTTTTTATTCTATTTTTATTTGCATAGAAAAATTACTCTCAACGTGATCTACAACCTGCAATAAAATACTTCACACATATAAGGTTAGGCACATTCACAAACTACACGCTCCTTCAACCCCCGCTCACTCAAAATACAACCGTTAGTCCACCCGCCCACCTCTATGGCTCCTCCCCCGGGTTCTACACCCGTCCCTGGCACGGAAGCACCGTGCGCCTCTAAACAATGTCACAGATCTCAACCTTTCTATAGTTTTGGCTTCCTTTTCAGCAAAACGAGGAAGATACTTCGCTACGTACCCCGATCTCCCTCCTTCATCGCTTGGATTTGTACCCTCTGGTGACGCTCGCCTGGGGCTTTTCTCCAGGGATCCAAATACTGCTGGGGCATCTGCTAAACACAATCAAACAGACTCTACAACACACCTGACAATACCTACCAGCTATCACAAAAAAAAAAAAAAACCACATGCCCAGACAACCTCCAGCCAAACAGGCCACCCTAATTAAACCAGGTAAATCAAGTGATCTGGATGCTAACCTAACCCCAGATACCCCTGAAAAGCACCTCCCTCATGGCTCTGCTCATCCCCATAACACATTATTAAATGAGCACAACCTACTATCAGGTTGTCAGCCCAAGATGACCGTACAACATTTGCCTCTGCAGTCTACGCATAGCAACATATTACCCGTAGACTCTTATCGCTATTCCACCTAACCCCTGACTCCACACCCCGTGGGCAGGGAGGCTCCAGGCCATACACACTAACACACACACACATACTCTTTCCACAGAATGCTACAAACAACATGCCTCAAAGACGAGAGAGAGCTCTCGGCAAGAAGAACTAAACCCGGACAAAGACGTTGTCCGGCAAGAAGACCTGCGAGACCGTGACAGCCATGGGATGAGGTTCTACAGAACCCCAGAAGAAGAGTGAAACGTGTCAGCCCCTGACAAAGAAGTTACTCTCAAAACTGATTGGACGTAGGCACAACAAGCCTGCCTTCAAGACCTAACAATGTAAGGACGCAGGCAAGAAAGCCCAGACCGCAAAAATGGATGGCAAGAGACCAGAGCCGCTGACGCACCCGAGAATGACGCCGCAAAAAAAGGACCTCCCGGAAACCTCCGAGACGCCAGACCGATCCACGCCGCACGCTTGTAACGCCAGAAAAAAGCGCCCTATTGGCGCTACGCCGACGAGCGCAAGCGTTCCAGACGCTAGGGATGATGCCCGACTCGCAAAACCTGAGGCGCGTGCCGCCCTCCATGGGCGCAAAGGCAACAGGGAGACCCGACAAACTACTACGACGCAGAAGACAAACCACATAAGCTACCCAACAACAGAATCAGCCTGGAACCGCCCTGCCCGGCACACCCTGGCATCGTGCTGAAGACTAACCTGCTCCCTTTACCTGCCCGGACAGCGCTGTTCCCGGACATCCCTCTAACCTGCACTACACTTAAAACCCCCTTCCTACAATGGCCAACCTCGCACCCTCCCTCCCTCGACCCCTCTCCGGCACCAGAGCCTCAACTTAGCTTGCAGACGGCCGCGACTCCGAATCCATCCCGGACAAGGCACACCACGCTCGGCCCGCTGGACTACTCCTGTGTCGCCAGGTTCCTCTCCACCATCTGCAAAACCAAACCCACCAAACCCATCCATCAGCATAACACTCGTCACCACAGACCTTTCGCACAACAAGCGCTGCCTCAAACCCGCTATGCCATGCCGCTCACCTGCTCATCACCAGTTCCAGAGCTGGACACCGCAGCTCTCGTCGCTCCCAGCAACTAGGATACCAAGAGACACAGTATTACCTTTGCGCTTGCAAGAAGTCACCCGCCCCACGCTCCCTACTACCCAGCTCACCTCAAACGCTCATCCGCTTCCAAACGCAGCCCCCACAGAGCCTGCAAAAGCAGAGAGAAACACTGCAACTCGGTGGCCGTACAATACTTGGCCACCTACGAGACACCAACCCAAACCACAACCGCCTCACCTTCCGGGAACGCTTGTCAGCGGGCGGTGATATCCCTCCAAACAGCACCTGCAAAAGCACAATCAAAAAGGCACACGCTGAAATACTGCGCAAAACCACAGCCTGCCCACACCGATCCCCTTCTCCCCCTCCTTAACCTTGACCAACTTGCCTGCCTGTCCTCCGTCAATTTGGGTTGGCACTTTGAAGCCGACGCACCACCTGTAAGACCCAAACAACAGGGGCTGCTTAGAACTCGACCGGCCACACGCACCTCCTGAAAAATAACCGCTCCTTCAGCCCACCGATCCCCGCTCACCTCGCCCAAGTCAGCTCCGGGGCCCAGACCTCACGTTGCTGATCGCTTGGAACCTTCACATGAAAAAAAAAAAAAAAAAACAAACCACCACGTCTCAGAAACACCATAAAGTAGTCAAAGAACCACCAGTCACATCTTCCCTCTAACCCCTCAGCTACTCCATCCAACATGACTGTACAACCTCAGCCACAAAGGTCTAGGCATAACAACGCATTAACCACAGACTCTTTGCGCTATTCCACCTAGCCCCGACTCTTCACCCCCCCCCGGGCAGGGCGGCTCCAGGCCACACGCACACCCCGACGCTCCACAGCACGCCACAAACAGCGTGCCTCAAAGAGGAGAGCGAGCTCTCGGCAAGAAGAACAACTAAACCCGGACAAAGACGTTGTCCGGCAAGAAGACCTGCGAGACCGTGACGGCCATGGGATGAGGTTCTACAGAACCCCAGAAGAAGAGTGAAACGTGTCAGCCCCTGACAAAGAAGTTACTCTCAAAACTGATTGGACGTAGGCACAACAAGCCTGCCTTCAAGACCTAACAATGTAAGGACGCAGGCAAGAAAGCCCAGACCGCAAAAATGGATGGCAAGAGACCAGAGCCGCTGACGCACCCGAGAATGACGCCGCAAAAAAGGACCTCCCGGAAACCTCCGAGACGCCAGACCGATCCACGCCGCACGCTTGTAACGCCAGAAAAAAGCGCCCTATTGGCGCTACGCCGACGAGCGCAAGCGTTCCAGACGCTAGGGATGATGCCCGACTCGCAAAACCTGAGGCGCGTGCCGCCCTCCATGGGCGCAAAGGCAACAGGGAGACCCGACAAACTACTACGACGCAGAAGACAAACCACATAAGCTACCCAACAACAGAATCAGCCTGGAACCGCCCTGCCCGGCACACCCTGGCATCGTGCTGAAGACTAACCTGCTCCCTTTACCTGCCCGGACAGCGCTGTTCCCGGACATCCCTCTAACCTGCACTACACTTAAAACCCCCTTCCTACAATGGCCAACCTCGCACCCTCCCTCCCTCGACCCCTCTCCGGCACCAGAGCCTCAACTTAGCTTGCAGACGGCCGCGACTCCGAATCCATCCCGGACAAGGCACACCACGCTCGGCCCGCTGGACTACTCCTGTGTCGCCAGGTTCCTCTCCACCATCTGCAAAACCAAACCCACCAAACCCATCCATCAGCATAACACTCGTCACCACAGACCTTTCGCACAACAAGCGCTGCCTCAAACCCGCTATGCCATGCCGCTCACCTGCTCATCACCAGTTCCAGAGCTGGACACCGCAGCTCTCGTCGCTCCCAGCAACTAGGATACCAAGAGACACAGTATTACCTTTGCGCTTGCAAGAAGTCACCCGCCCCACGCTCCCTACTACCCAGCTCACCTCAAACGCTCATCCGCTTCCAAACGCAGCCCCCACAGAGCCTGCAAAAGCAGAGAGAAACACTGCAACTCGGTGGCCGTACAATACTTGGCCACCTACGAGACACCAACCCAAACCACAACCGCCTCACCTTCCGGGAACGCTTGTCAGCGGGCGGTGATATCCCTCCAAACAGCACCTGCAAAAGCACAATCAAAAAGGCACACGCTGAAATACTGCGCAAAACCACAGCCTGCCCACACCGATCCCCTTCTCCCCCTCCTTAACCTTGACCAACTTGCCTGCCTGTCCTCCGTCAATTTGGGTTGGCACTTTGAAGCCGACGCACCACCTGTAAGACCCAAACAACAGGGGCTGCTTAGAACTCGACCGGCCACACGCACCTCCTGAAAAATAACCGCTCCTTCAGCCCACCGATCCCCGCTCACCTCGCCCAAGTCAGCTCCGGGGCCCAGACCTCACGTTGCTGATCGCTTGGAACCTTCACATGAAAAAAAAAAAAAAAAAAACAAACCACCACGTCTCAGAAACACCATAAAGTAGTCAAAGAACCACCAGTCACATCTTCCCTCTAACCCCTCAGCTACTCCATCCAACATGACTGTACAACCTCAGCCACAAAGGTCTAGGCATAACAACGCATTAACCACAGACTCTTTGCGCTATTCCACCTAGCCCCGACTCTTCACCCCCCCCCGGGCAGGGCGGCTCCAGGCCACACGCACACCCCGACGCTCCACAGCACGCCACAAACAGCGTGCCTCAAAGAGGAGAGCGAGCTCTCGGCAAGAAGAACAACTAAACCCGGACAAAGACGTTGTCCGGCAAGAAGACCTGCGAGACCGTGACGGCCATGGGATGAGGTTCTACAGAACCCCAGAAGAAGAGTGAAACGTGTCAGCCCCTGACAAAGAAGTTACTCTCAAAACTGATTGGACGTAGGCACAACAAGCCTGCCTTCAAGACCTAACAATGTAAGGACGCAGGCAAGAAAGCCCAGACCGCAAAAATGGATGGCAAGAGACCAGAGCCGCTGACGCACCCGAGAATGACGCCACAAAAAAAGGACCTCCCGGAAACCTCCGAGACGCCAGACCGATCCACGCCGCACGCTTGTAACGCCAGAAAAAAGCGCCCTATTGGCGCTACGCCGACGAGCGCAAGCGTTCCAGACGCTAGGGATGATGCCCGACTCGCAAAACCTGAGGCGCGTGCCGCCCTCCATGGGCGCAAAGGCAACAGGGAGACCCGACAAACTACTACGACGCAGAAGACAAACCACATAAGCTACCCAACAACAGAATCAGCCTGGAACCGCCCTGCCCGGCACACCCTGGCATCGTGCTGAAGACTAACCTGCTCCCTTTACCTGCCCGGACAGCGCTGTTCCCGGACATCCCTCTAACCTGCACTACACTTAAAACCCCCTTCCTACAATGGCCAACCTCGCACCCTCCCTCCCTCGACCCCTCTCCGGCACCAGAGCCTCAACTTAGCTTGCAGACGGCCGCGACTCCGAATCCATCCCGGACAAGGCACACCACGCTCGGCCCGCTGGACTACTCCTGTGTCGCCAGGTTCCTCTCCACCATCTGCAAAACCAAACCCACCAAACCCATCCATCAGCATAACACTCGTCACCACAGACCTTTCGCACAACAAGCGCTGCCTCAAACCCGCTATGCCATGCCGCTCACCTGCTCATCACCAGTTCCAGAGCTGGACACCGCAGCTCTCGTCGCTCCCAGCAACTAGGATACCAAGAGACACAGTATTACCTTTGCGCTTGCAAGAAGTCACCCGCCCCACGCTCCCTACTACCCAGCTCACCTCAAACGCTCATCCGCTTCCAAACGCAGCCCCCACAGAGCCTGCAAAAGCAGAGAGAAACACTGCAACTCGGTGGCCGTACAATACTTGGCCACCTACGAGACACCAACCCAAACCACAACCGCCTCACCTTCCGGGAACGCTTGTCAGCGGGCGGTGATATCCCTCCAAACAGCACCTGCAAAAGCACAATCAAAAAGGCACACGCTGAAATACTGCGCAAAACCACAGCCTGCCCACACCGATCCCCTTCTCCCCCTCCTTAACCTTGACCAACTTGCCTGCCTGTCCTCCGTCAATTTGGGTTGGCACTTTGAAGCCGACGCACCACCTGTAAGACCCAAACAACAGGGGCTGCTTAGAACTCGACCGGCCACACGCACCTCCTGAAAAATAACCGCTCCTTCAGCCCACCGATCCCCGCTCACCTCGCCCAAGTCAGCTCCGGGGCCCAGACCTCACGTTGCTGATCGCTTGGAACCTTCACATGAAAAAAAAAAAAAAAAAAAACAAACCACCACGTCTCAGAAACACCATAAAGTAGTCAAAGAACCACCAGTCACATCTTCCCTCTAACCCCTCAGCTACTCCATCCAACATGACTGTACAACCTCAGCCACAAAGGTCTAGGCATAACAACGCATTAACCACAGACTCTTTGCGCTATTCCACCTAGCCCCGACTCTTCACCCCCCCCCCCCCGGGCAGGGCGGCTCCAGGCCACACGCACACCCCGACGCTCCACAGCACGCCACAAACAGCGTGCCTCAAAGAGGAGAGCGAGCTCTCGGCAAGAAGAACTGAACCAGGACAAAGACGTTGTCCGGCAAGAAGACCTGCGAGACCGTGACGGCGATGGGATGAGGTTCTACAGAACCCCAGAAGAAGAGTGAAACGTGTCAGCCCCTGACAAAGAAGTTACTCTCAAAACTGATTGGACGTAGGCACAACAAGCCTGCCTTCAAGACCTAACAATGTAAGGACGCAGGCAAGAAAGCCCAGACCGCAAAAATGGATGGCAAGAGACCAGAGCCGCTGACGCACCCGAGAATGACGCCGCAAAAAAGGACCTCCCGGAAACCTCCGAGACGCCAGACCGATCCACGCCGCACGCTTGTAACGCCAGAAAAAAGCGCCCTATTGGCGCTACGCCGACGAGCGCAAGCGTTCCAGACGCTAGGGATGATGCCCGACTCGCAAAACCTGAGGCGCGTGCCGCCCTCCATGGGCGCAAAGGCAACAGGGAGACCCGACAAACTACTACGACACAGAAGACAAACCACATAAGCTACCCAACAACAGAATCAGCCTGGAACCGCCCTGCCCGGCACACCCTGGCATCGTGCTGAAGACTAACCCGCTCCCTTGACCTGCCCGGACAGCGCTGTTCCCGGACATCCCTGTTCCCGGACATCCCTCTAACCTGCACTACACTTAAAACCCCCTTCCTACAATGGCCAACCTCGCACCCTCCCTCCCTCGACCCCTCTCCGGCACCAGAGCCTCAACTTAGCTTGCAGACGGCCGCGACTCCGAATCCATCCCGGACAAGGCACACCACGCTCGGCCCGCTGGACTACTCCTGTGTCGCCAGGTTCCTCTCCACCATCTGCAAAACCAAACCCACCAAACCCATCCATCAGCATAACACTCGTCACCACAGACCTTTCGCACAACAAGCGCTGCCTCAAACCCGCTATGCCATGCCGCTCACCTGCTCATCACCAGTTCCAGAGCTGGACACCGCAGCTCTCGTCGCTCCCAGCAACTAGGATACCAAGAGACACAGTATTACCTTTGCGCTTGCAAGACGTCACCCGCCCCACGCTCCCTACTACCCAGCTCACCTCAAGCCCTCCTCCGGCTCCAAACGCAGCCCCCACAGAGCCTGCAAAAGCAGAGAGAAACACTGCAACTCGGTGGCCGTACAATACTTGGCTACCTACGAGACACCAACCCAAACCACAACCGCCTCACCTTCCGGGAACGCTTGTCAGCGGGCGGTGATATCCCTCCAAACAGCACCTGCAAAAGCACAATCAAAAAGGCACACGCTGAAATACTGCGCAAAACCACAGCCTGCCCACACCGATCCCCTTCTCCCCCTCTTTAACCTTGACCAACTTGCCTGCCTGTCCTCCGTCAATTTGGGTTGGCACTTTGAAGCCGACGCACCACCTGTAAGACCCAAACAACAGGGGCTGCTTAGAACTCGACCGGCCACACGCACCTCCTGAAAAATAACCGCTCCTTCAGCCCACCGATCCCCGCTCACCTCGCCCAAGTCAGCTCCGGGGCCCAGAGCTCACGTGGCTCCTCGCTTGGAACCTTCACATGAAAAAAAAAAAAAAAAAAAAAAAATAAGAAACACGTCTCAGAAACACCATAAAGTAGTCAAAGAACCACCAGTCACATCTTCCCTCTAACCCCTCAGCTACTCCATCCAACATGACTGTACAACCTCAGCCACAAAGGTCTAGGCATAACAACGCATTAACCACAGACTCTTTGCGCTATTCCACCTAGCCCCGACTCTTCACCCCCCCCCCGGGCAGGGCGGCTCCAGGCCACACGCACACCCCGACGCTCCACAGCACGCCACAAACAGCGTGCCTCAAAGAGGAGAGCGAGCTCTCGGCAAGAAGAACTGAACCAGGACAAAGACGTTGTCCGGCAAGAAGACCTGCGAGACCGTGACGGCGATGGGATGAGGTTCTACAGAACCCCAGAAGAAGAGTGAAACGTGTCAGCCCCTGACAAAGAAGTTACTCTCAAAACTGATTGGACGTAGGCACAACAAGCCTGCCTTCAAGACCTAACAATGTAAGGACGCAGGCAAGAAAGCCCAGACCGCAAAAATGGATGGCAAGAGACCAGAGCCGCTGACGCACCCGAGAATGACGCCGCAAAAAAGGACCTCCCGGAAACCTCCGAGACGCCAGACCGATCCACGCCGCACGCTTGTAACGCCAGAAAAAAGCGCCCTATTGGCGCTACGCCGACGAGCGCAAGCGTTCCAGACGCTAGGGATGATGCCCGACTCGCAAAACCTGAGGCGCGTGCCGCCCTCCATGGGCGCAAAGGCAACAGGGAGACCCGACAAACTACTACGACACAGAAGACAAACCACATAAGCTACCCAACAACAGAATCAGCCTGGAACCGCCCTGCCCGGCACACCCTGGCATCGTGCTGAAGACTAACCCGCTCCCTTGACCTGCCCGGACAGCGCTGTTCCCGGACATCCCTGTTCCCGGACATCCCTCTAACCTGCACTACACTTAAAACCCCCTTCCTACAATGGCCAACCTCGCACCCTCCCTCCCTCGACCCCTCTCCGGCACCAGAGCCTCAACTTAGCTTGCAGACGGCCGCGACTCCGAATCCATCCCGGACAAGGCACACCACGCTCGGCCCGCTGGACTACTCCTGTGTCGCCAGGTTCCTCTCCACCATCTGCAAAACCAAACCCACCAAACCCATCCATCAGCATAACACTCGTCACCACAGACCTTTCGCACAACAAGCGCTGCCTCAAACCCGCTATGCCATGCCGCTCACCTGCTCATCACCAGTTCCAGAGCTGGACACCGCAGCTCTCGTCGCTCCCAGCAACTAGGATACCAAGAGACACAGTATTACCTTTGCGCTTGCAAGACGTCACCCGCCCCACGCTCCCTACTACCCAGCTCACCTCAAGCCCTCCTCCGGCTCCAAACGCAGCCCCCACAGAGCCTGCAAAAGCAGAGAGAAACACTGCAACTCGGTGGCCGTACAATACTTGGCTACCTACGAGACACCAACCCAAACCACAACCGCCTCACCTTCCGGGAACGCTTGTCAGCGGGCGGTGATATCCCTCCAAACAGCACCTGCAAAAGCACAATCAAAAAGGCACACGCTGAAATACTGCGCAAAACCACAGCCTGCCCACACCGATCCCCTTCTCCCCCTCTTTAACCTTGACCAACTTGCCTGCCTGTCCTCCGTCAATTTGGGTTGGCACTTTGAAGCCGACGCACCACCTGTAAGACCCAAACAACAGGGGCTGCTTAGAACTCGACCGGCCACACGCACCTCCTGAAAAATAACCGCTCCTTCAGCCCACCGATCCCCGCTCACCTTGCCCAAGTCAGCTCCGGGGCCCAGAGCTCACGTGGCTCCTCGCTTGGAACCTTCACATGAAAAAAAAAAAAAAAAAAAAAATAAGAAACACGTCTCAGAAACACCATAAAGTAGTCAAAGAACCACCAGTCACATCTTCCCTCTAACCCCTCAGCTACTCCATCCAACATGACTGTACAACCTCAGCCACAAAGGTCTAGGCATAACAACGCATTAACCACAGACTCTTTGCGCTATTCCACCTAGCCCCGACTCTTCACCCCCCCCCCGGGCAGGGCGGCTCCAGGCCACACGCACACCCCGACGCTCCACAGCACGCCACAAACAGCGTGCCTCAAAGAGGAGAGCGAGCTCTCGGCAAGAAGAACTGAACCAGGACAAAGACGTTGTCTGGCAAGAAGACCTGCGAGACCGTGACGGCGACGGGATGAGGTTCTACAGAACCCCAGAAGAAGAGTGAAACGTGTCAGCCCCTGACAAAGAAGTTACTCTCAAAACTGATTGGACGTAGGCACAACAAGCCTGCCTTCAAGACCTAACAATGTAAGGACGCAGGCAAGAAAGCCCAGACCGCAAAAATGGATGGCAAGAGACCAGAGCCGCTGACGCACCCGAGAATGACGCCGCAAAAAAGGACCTCCCGGAAACCTCCGAGACGCCAGACCGATCCACGCCGCACGCTTGTAACGCCAGAAAAAAGCGCCCTATTGGCGCTACGCCGACGAGCGCAAGCGTTCCAGACGCTAGGGATGATGCCCGACTCGCAAAACCTGAGGCGCGTGCCGCCCTCCATGGGCGCAAAGGCAACAGGGAGACCCGACAAACTACTACGACACAGAAGACAAACCACATAAGCTACCCAACAACAGAATCAGCCTGGAACCGCCCTGCCCGGCACACCCTGGCATCGTGCTGAAGACTAACCCGCTCCCTTGACCTGCCCGGACAGCGCTGTTCCCGGACATCCCTGTTCCCGGACATCCCTCTAACCTGCACTACACTTAAAACCCCCTTCCTACAATGGCCAACCTCGCACCCTCCCTCCCTCGACCCCTCTCCGGCACCAGAGCCTCAACTTAGCTTGCAGACGGCCGCGACTCCGAATCCATCCCGGACAAGGCACACCACGCTCGGCCCGCTGGACTACTCCTGTGTCGCCAGGTTCCTCTCCACCATCTGCAAAACCAAACCCACCAAACCCATCCATCAGCATAACACTCGTCACCACAGACCTTTCGCACAACAAGCGCTGCCTCAAACCCGCTATGCCATGCCGCTCACCTGCTCATCACCAGTTCCAGAGCTGGACACCGCAGCTCTCGTCGCTCCCAGCAACTAGGATACCAAGAGACACAGTATTACCTTTGCGCTTGCAAGACGTCACCCGCCCCACGCTCCCTACTACCCAGCTCACCTCAAGCCCTCCTCCGGCTCCAAACGCAGCCCCCACAGAGCCTGCAAAAGCAGAGAGAAACACTGCAACTCGGTGGCCGTACAATACTTGGCTACCTACGAGACACCAACCCAAACCACAACCGCCTCACCTTCCGGGAACGCTTGTCAGCGGGCGGTGATATCCCTCCAAACAGCACCTGCAAAAGCACAATCAAAAAGGCACACGCTGAAATACTGCGCAAAACCACAGCCTGCCCACACCGATCCCCTTCTCCCCCTCTTTAACCTTGACCAACTTGCCTGCCTGTCCTCCGTCAATTTGGGTTGGCACTTTGAAGCCGACGCACCACCTGTAAGACCCAAACAACAGGGGCTGCTTAGAACTCGACCGGCCACACGCACCTCCTGAAAAATAACCGCTCCTTCAGCCCACCGATCCCCGCTCACCTCGCCCAAGTCAGCTCCGGGGCCCAGAGCTCACGTGGCTCCTCGCTTGGAACCTTCACATGAAAAAAAAAAAAAAAAAAAAAAATAAGAAACACGTCTCAGAAACACCATAAAGTAGTCAAAGAACCACCAGTCACATCTTCCCTCTAACCCCTCAGCTACTCCATCCAACATGACTGTACAACCTCAGCCACAAAGGTCTAGGCATAACAACGCATTAACCACAGACTCTTTGCGCTATTCCACCTAGCCCCGACTCTTCACCCCCCCCCCGGGCAGGGCGGCTCCAGGCCACACGCACACCCCGACGCTCCACAGCACGCCACAAACAGCGTGCCTCAAAGAGGAGAGCGAGCTCTCGGCAAGAAGAACTGAACCAGGACAAAGACGTTGTCCGGCAAGAAGACCTGCGAGACCGTGACGGCGATGGGATGAGGTTCTACAGAACCCCAGAAGAAGAGTGAAACGTGTCAGCCCCTGACAAAGAAGTTACTCTCAAAACTGATTGGACGTAGGCACAACAAGCCTGCCTTCAAGACCTAACAATGTAAGGACGCAGGCAAGAAAGCCCAGACCGCAAAAATGGATGGCAAGAGACCAGAGCCGCTGACGCACCCGAGAATGACGCCGCAAAAAAGGACCTCCCGGAAACCTCCGAGACGCCAGACCGATCCACGCCGCACGCTTGTAACGCCAGAAAAAAGCGCCCTATTGGCGCTACGCCGACGAGCGCAAGCGTTCCAGACGCTAGGGATGATGCCCGACTCGCAAAACCTGAGGCGCGTGCCGCCCTCCATGGGCGCAAAGGCAACAGGGAGACCCGACAAACTACTACGACACAGAAGACAAACCACATAAGCTACCCAACAACAGAATCAGCCTGGAACCGCCCTGCCCGGCACACCCTGGCATCGTGCTGAAGACTAACCCGCTCCCTTGACCTGCCCGGACAGCGCTGTTCCCGGACATCCCTGTTCCCGGACATCCCTCTAACCTGCACTACACTTAAAACCCCCTTCCTACAATGGCCAACCTCGCACCCTCCCTCCCTCGACCCCTCTCCGGCACCAGAGCCTCAACTTAGCTTGCAGACGGCCGCGACTCCGAATCCATCCCGGACAAGGCACACCACGCTCGGCCCGCTGGACTACTCCTGTGTCGCCAGGTTCCTCTCCACCATCTGCAAAACCAAACCCACCAAACCCATCCATCAGCATAACACTCGTCACCACAGACCTTTCGCACAACAAGCGCTGCCTCAAACCCGCTATGCCATGCCGCTCACCTGCTCATCACCAGTTCCAGAGCTGGACACCGCAGCTCTCGTCGCTCCCAGCAACTAGGATACCAAGAGACACAGTATTACCTTTGCGCTTGCAAGACGTCACCCGCCCCACGCTCCCTACTACCCAGCTCACCTCAAGCCCTCCTCCGGCTCCAAACGCAGCCCCCACAGAGCCTGCAAAAGCAGAGAGAAACACTGCAACTCGGTGGCCGTACAATACTTGGCTACCTACGAGACACCAACCCAAACCACAACCGCCTCACCTTCCGGGAACGCTTGTCAGCGGGCGGTGATATCCCTCCAAACAGCACCTGCAAAAGCACAATCAAAAAGGCACACGCTGAAATACTGCGCAAAACCACAGCCTGCCCACACCGATCCCCTTCTCCCCCTCTTTAACCTTGACCAACTTGCCTGCCTGTCCTCCGTCAATTTGGGTTGGCACTTTGAAGCCGACGCACCACCTGTAAGACCCAAACAACAGGGGCTGCTTAGAACTCGACCGGCCACACGCACCTCCTGAAAAATAACCGCTCCTTCAGCCCACCGATCCCCGCTCACCTTGCCCAAGTCAGCTCCGGGGCCCAGAGCTCACGTGGCTCCTCGCTTGGAACCTTCACATGAAAAAAAAAAAAAAAAAAAAATAAGAAACACGTCTCAGAAACACCATAAAGTAGTCAAAGAACCACCAGTCACATCTTCCCTCTAACCCCTCAGCTACTCCATCCAACATGACTGTACAACCTCAGCCACAAAGGTCTAGGCATAACAACGCATTAACCACAGACTCTTTGCGCTATTCCACCTAGCCCCGACTCTTCACCCCCCCCCCGGGCAGGGCGGCTCCAGGCCACACGCACACCCCGACGCTCCACAGCACGCCACAAACAGCGTGCCTCAAAGAGGAGAGCGAGCTCTCGGCAAGAAGAACTGAACCAGGACAAAGACGTTGTCTGGCAAGAAGACCTGCGAGACCGTGACGGCGACGGGATGAGGTTCTACAGAACCCCAGAAGAAGAGTGAAACGTGTCAGCCCCTGACAAAGAAGTTACTCTCAAAACTGATTGGACGTAGGCACAACAAGCCTGCCTTCAAGACCTAACAATGTAAGGACGCAGGCAAGAAAGCCCAGACCGCAAAAATGGATGGCAAGAGACCAGAGCCGCTGACGCACCCGAGAATGACGCCGCAAAAAAGGACCTCCCGGAAACCTCCGAGACGCCAGACCGATCCACGCCGCACGCTTGTAACGCCAGAAAAAAGCGCCCTATTGGCGCTACGCCGACGAGCGCAAGCGTTCCAGACGCTAGGGATGATGCCCGACTCGCAAAACCTGAGGCGCGTGCCGCCCTCCATGGGCGCAAAGGCAACAGGGAGACCCGACAAACTACTACGACACAGAAGACAAACCACATAAGCTACCCAACAACAGAATCAGCCTGGAACCGCCCTGCCCGGCACACCCTGGCATCGTGCTGAAGACTAACCCGCTCCCTTGACCTGCCCGGACAGCGCTGTTCCCGGACATCCCTGTTCCCGGACATCCCTCTAACCTGCACTACACTTAAAACCCCCTTCCTACAATGGCCAACCTCGCACCCTCCCTCCCTCGACCCCTCTCCGGCACCAGAGCCTCAACTTAGCTTGCAGACGGCCGCGACTCCGAATCCATCCCGGACAAAGCACACCACGCTCGGCCCGCTGGACTACTCCTGTGTCGCCAGGTTCCTCTCCACCATCTGCAAAACCAAACCCACCAAACCCATCCATCAGCATAACACTCGTCACCACAGACCTTTCGCACAACAAGCGCTGCCTCAAACCCGCTATGCCATGCCGCTCACCTGCTCATCACCAGTTCCAGAGCTGGACACCGCAGCTCTCGTCGCTCCCAGCAACTAGGATACCAAGAGACACAGTATTACCTTTGCGCTTGCAAGACGTCACCCGCCCCACGCTCCCTACTACCCAGCTCACCTCAAGCCCTCCTCCGGCTCCAAAGGCAGCCTCCACAGAGCCTGCAACTCGGTGGCCATACAATACTTGGCTATGAGACCCCAATCCAGCCCGCTACCGCCTCACCTTCCGGGACCACTCATCAGCATGCGGCATTAACTGTCTAAATAGCACCTACAGAAACCCAAGCAAAAAGGCACATATGAGATACCGCCCGAAACACAGTCTGCCCGAACCAATGCCCATCTCCCCCTCCTTTACCTTGACAGCTCACCCGCCCCACCTCTGTCACTTCGGCTTGCCTCTCTCAGGCTTGCACACCACCTGTAAGACACAAATAACGGGGTTTGCTTATAACAGGACCAGCCACACAGCACCTGAAAAATAACCTGTACTTCAGCCTACCAATCCCCAGGCACCTTGCCTGTGTCAGCTCCAGGGCCCATATCCCACATCGTTCCTTGCTTGGAACCTTCACGTTAAACAAAAAAAACAAGTTAGAAACACCATAATGTAGTCAGATAGCCACCACTCACATCTTCCCTCTAATACGTCAGCTACTCAGTCCAAGATGACCGTACAGCCTTTGCCTCAACGGTCTAGGCACAGCAACACATTAGCCACAGACACTTATCGCTATTCCACCAACCCCCTCACTCTACAGCCCCCGGGCAGAGCAGCTCCGTGCCAAACACACGCGCGCACACCGACGCTCCACAGCACGCTACAAACAACATCCCTCAAAGATGAGAGAGAACTCTCGGCAAGAAGAACTACATCCGGAACGAAGACACCATCGAGCAACACCACCTGCGGGATCGTGACGGCGATGTGAGGAGCCTCTACAGCAGTCCCAGTAAAGGAGTGGAACGTCACAACCCATAACACAAAGTTACTCTCAAAACTGAGAGGATGTAGGCGCAACGAGCCCGGCTTCAAGACCTAAGAAAATAAGGATGCAGGGAAGAAACCCCAGTCTGCAAAAACGGACAGCAAGACACCAGAGCTGCTCACGCAGCCAGAAATGATGCTGCAAAAGAGGACCATCGGAAACCTTGAAACACCAGACCAATCCACGCCATACGCTTTTAACACCAGAGAAGCAGCACCCGATCGGCACTACGCCGATGAGTACAGACGTTCGAGACGCTAGGGACGGTGCCAGAGGCACGTGCCGCCCTCCTTGGGCAGAAAGACAACATCAAGACCCAACTAAGGTATAAGACACAAGAGGCACACCGCACAAACTACACAACAACAGACACAGCCTGGAACTGCCCTGCCCGGCACACGCTGGCATCGTGCTGAAGACTAACCTGCTCCCTTGACCTGCCCAGAGGGCACTTTTCCCGGACAGACCTCTCCCCTGTGCTACCTTTAAAACCCCTTCCTGCAATGGCCAACCTTGTCTCCTTGCCCCCTTCCAAGTGCCAGCCCCTCAACTCAGCTGGCAAACAGCCAGGAGTCTGAATCCATCCTTGACGAAATACACATCAGCTAGCTGATATTTTCCCCACAGTCCCCAGGTTCCTCTTTATCATCTGCAAAAAATTCCCACACCGCCAGCAGTAAGCACCCCGACAGCACACGCCGACCTCTTCCACACCACCTTCATCCTCGGAAGCGCCGTGGCATTTCGCTCGCCCGCTCCGTGCCGATTCCAGAGACAAAGGCTGCGGCTGTCACTCCTTGTGGCACTAAGATGCTCAGACACACAAAATTACCATTGTGCTTGTGAAAAATCACCGGTCCCGTGCTCCTCCTCCCCACCACCCAGCTCGCCACAAATGCTCATCTGATTCCAAAGGCAGCCTTCACGGAACCTGCCAAACTAAAGAGAAAAGCTTCGCCGAGTTGCAGCAGGATACTTCACTCTTGGGCACAAACAGGCCCGCAACCGCCTCGCCTTCTCAGACCGCTCAAAGTGCTGCTTCGCTCCTGTGATACTAAATGCATCATCTGCAAAAAAAAAAAATATCAAAGCAAATAACACATGCTGAGATACTACCCAAAACAAGAGCCTGCCCACACCGATTCTGATCTCCCACTCCTTTACCTTGGCCAGTTTCCACCACTGCCTCTGCTGTTTTCAGGTTGCCACTTCGAGGTGTGGGTACTGCCTGTAAAACCCTAACCACAAGGCACATTTATAGCTTCACCCACAATAAGACACCCGAAAAGTAACTGCTACATCAGCCCGCTAGTCGTTGCTCACCGTGCCCGAGTCAACTTCGGTGCCCAGATCCCATGTGGCCTCACACCTTCAAACAAAGAAACACAAACCGCAACGTAGTCATATAGCTACCGGTCACATGTTCCCTCTAACGCCACACGCTGACCCGCCTACTTACGGCGCTCACCTCGCTGTCGCCCTGCACGGCTCGTCCTTCTGCATCTGCGATAACAATAATATCAAACAAGTCACCCAGATGCAGAGCGATAGCTTAACCAATTCCAGTAGTCTAGTTCTCGTACAGCAATACCATCTAGAGCCCAAGTACACCCTGCCATTAAAAGAATACGTAACTCAAGTATTAAGCCCTACATATACGAGCCTTAACACCTTTGAGATTCCATTTGCTCAACTAGCAGCACTCTAGCATTCGAGCCGAGTCTCCCAGACAGCTCCGGTCATCCCCTTGGCACCCGCCAAATGCTACAGGAATTCTCATCCTCGCCTGCTGCCAATGGCCGCTCGCTCGGAAATAGGCTGTACCGTCTTTGCCAAAACAATCTACGCATGTGAACATTAACCATTGCTCTTCGTGCTAATCTTCCCCTGACTCTACCATCGCTATGCCCCCAGGCGAAGCTGCTTGAACCCGGACGCCTACGCACGCGGACGGACACTGTGCACAAATACTGCGGATGACGTGACCCGGAGGTCTGAGAAAACTCTTGACAAAAAAAAAAAAAAAAAAAAGAGTCCTGGCCCAGGTATGCCAACAGGCTATAAGATCGATGGGGCCATGAGGAAGAACCTACGGCAGCCCCACAAAAGTCAAACACCATCGCCAGTGATCAAGATAAATAAAAAAGATCTGTCTGTAACTGGGATGACAGAGGCGTGAGAAGCCAGGCTTAAAGACCTAAGAATGTCAGGATGCAGGGACGAGTCCCAGAAAATGACTCTGGGAAAACAGACCGCTCTTGAGCGGCGATGCTGATGCCGTCTTAATCGCCATCGCAATAAATTACCATCCGTAAACTCCTGATACGCAAGATGCACATGACAGATCCATGTGATAAACTTCAATTCAAGAAAGGAAGGACTCAGTTATCATTATGCCAATGAGCTAAGGCTTATGAGACCGTGGGTATTGCAATGTGCCCACCAGACACAGAGAAGAATAGAGACGTTGAGACATAAGTAAGGTATGCTATGAGACACAAGACAGACTACAAAGAATACACAGTAACACAGACACAGGCTGGACCTGCCCTGCCCGGTAGACAGTAGTGTTTTACAGGAAGAACCCCGTGCCCTCTCTGCCCATACGTGTGTAATCTAAAACCGCCTTCTCCACTACACTGATTTTATAACCCCTGCCCGCCCCACCTGCGCTTCCCCTACCCAGCCGACCACCTGCACAAAAATAGCTTCAGCCCTCAACTTGCCTTTCAGAGGGCTGGGGGTCAGAAACCATCTTTTAAAACAGACCACATAGGCTACCTAGGATGTTGCTGCAATCACCCAGATCCTCTTCATCATCTGGAAACACAGAATGCCATGGCTCAGCGTCATGCCAGTCAACGCTGACCTCTTCCGCAACGATGCCTGCCTCAGAAGCACTTTGGCGTTCCGCTCGCTTCTAGTCTAACGCCATTGGCCAGCATCGCCCATGGCACCTAGAAAACTAGAAATACAAAACAGCCGTTGTGTCTGGAAGCAGTCACCTGCTCAAACAATTCTACACCTCAAAATAAACTGCTGCTACAGTTGATGTTCATCACCCACCTTGCCTGATGATCCTGGGCCAGACCTTCTGCTTTGCATGTAGTTTTGCGGGTCGCTTTACACCTTCAAAACAGAGCGCTAGCTAGTCACATGGGCGCCGACAGGAGCACGTTCCCTCTGTTGCTGCATGCCAACCTACCTTCTCACAAGGCTCTGCTCGCCTCGTCCCTTCGGTGTCCAGCTCCCTACTGTGCATCTGCAGCAACAATAAAACAAAGTCGACCGGGTGCCGACAAATACCCTAGCAAACAGTGAACCTTCCCCATTCTGACTTCTTTGCTCTGCTAACCTTGTCGATTCATGCTTTATGCTCTGACCTGCCAGGCTGATGCAGCTCCATCAGTGAGTTAAAAAAAACCAAGACAGACAGTAACACCCATAAGAAGTAGACACTAACCTCTTCTTTCCCCTACCCCAATAGCCATGTGCCAGACTCATCCTTTCCCCCAGCCTCCTAACACGGCTCTGCCCGCCTTCTGTGCCACACCTCCGGGGCCAGCGTCCGTGTCAGGTGCCTGCTCATATAGTCGGTCCGTCTCCAATGACTCGGGAACCGTAACCTTCGATGCCAGCTCCACCTTGGGAAATTGTGGAGACACACGCAGATGTTATATACTGCTTCTCTAAAGAGAGAGCCCACCGTGCAAATCCCTTGGACCGACTTACGTACTCAGGCAACACAGAGAGCCCAAAAGCACAAATCCCAAAACGATTGACCTCAACCTCCATCGCGGTCCACAGCACCGTCTGCTCACCTTTGCTGTCGCTCCTCGCTCGACTGTGCTGCTTAGCCCAGACCCGTTACTTAAAGTGCAAGATTAAGTCAAACCACCCACCGACACGCAAAAATTACGCTTACTGCCAGATAACCCAAATATAGGCAAAGACCGATGACAGGCCAAACACCAAAAGAGCTACAAGTAGCAAATGACCGTGGCTGGTGTAAAGACATACTCTTCCTTCATGGATAAATAACTCCTAGAGGACTCCATGAACTGAAGGATGGAGAACCCCTCGGTAGACGGCATGCTTGCATAAGAGTGCCGACACGTATGGGACAGTACGCTGGGCTGCCAGAAGCTGCTTGCGTACGCAATGCTACTACTAGATAACGCTGCGCTAAAAAGCCTTAAGCTGAAACTGCATAGTAGTGACAGGAGGCCTGACAGCAGACAGATGCTGAACATAATGATGATCACAGAATCTCATGGAGACAGGTGCCAAAAATATCACAGAGGCCCCTCAGACCCAAATGCTTCGTGAGCGATGCTTCTCACCAAAATATGAGCTCAACGAGGAAAAGCCAAAGGTGATGCGCAGCGAGCTATTCAGATCTCCGTACAGAAGCATGCGTTACTTCAGATGGCAGGATGGTTCTGCCGGGTCAGCCGGACCCAAGCACTGGGTTCTAACGCCCGTCCAGTGGTGTCCGTAATATTTCTCACGGCCTGCCACGTAACAGACGGGTCCCCCATCTGGGACCATGTTTCCCATGTCCCGGCCCCTCCCCACCCCCGTGATGAAAATCAAACCGATCAAACAAGGACTCTACTTAATCACCTCAGCCTCTTAAAGAAGCTTCCTTCCTCTGCTGACACTCAACACCGATAGCCTGCTGCTGTTCCTCAAGCACGGCCTGGCCCTCCAATGCCTCTACTGCCAAAGGAACAGAAAATGATTATGCTCCTACAACACGCTCCATCCTCCTCTCGTTCTTCGAGAAATCAAAGGAAAGCTACCATCCCTGACCGCTACACAACAGGAGTCTGTGCAGGAGATGGCTGAGCCCAGCCCCATAAATGGAAAAAACTCTGCTATGACCCTGCTTTGCCTTGCGGCAACAGCACTCGCCATCGGGGTGCCCCAAACCCATTCCTGACTCCCTGGGAAATTCAGATACGATTAGTTCAAAACACCTGGCAAATAAGATACAAGCTAAAAACACATGTACCCCACCTTAACCCAAAACCCGTCAGATAGCTGGCTTCCTCCCACACGAGACTCACATCTTCAACAAATACACAGAACAACATGACACCAAACTTAAAATGCTTACCCTCTGATGCACTCTGAAAGCGACGAGCGCACCCACATAATATATACTCACGCTATTGACCCGCATACCGGACTTCCTCAGGGCCAGACCTGCAAAGACAGGAGGAATCCTGACGTTACCTCCCCAGATGCCCCCAGAGCTCCGCTCCGCTCCCCTCTCTGCTGCTCCCATCGTGGGAAAGTGCTGGTGAGGATAACTACAAAAGAAAAAACAAAAAAAAAAAAAAAAAAAAGAGAGGAAAGAGAGCCACAGGGACCTGGATGTCAGAAGACAACCTGACCTTACCTGCAGGAATAAACAGAAATCCGCAAAAAATTTCTAACCAGAACCCAGAAAATAAGGAAAACCCGGGAACCTCAAAAAAACCTGAACATTGCACCACACAGCAACCGAGACTGCCCGATGGATGAAGCCGTAAGGACGAGAGGTTCGCCACAAAAGCGTCTCGAGACCCTTGAGCCCGATTACCTACAAAGCCCCGTCGGGAATTACGACAACAGTCTGCCGATGGAAAAACTGCAACAGTGTGACACAGTGACTCAAAAACCTAAAATGGACACCTTACAGCTACAGAAACTGGTGCTAAAAACACTATAAACAAGAACATCGCTGTCATGACCAACACTAGAGCAAGCCTCATTGGACCCTTAAGGAAGAAGACAAAAAGAGAAAAATAGAAAAAGCTTGCGTGCCCAGGACTGTGATAAGACACACCCTTCCCTGGAGATTTTTAAGAGCACAAATACACATCCTCTTCTCCAAGAAATACAAGGGAAGACAGTGACGCAAGCCTGCACTGGAAATAAGTGCCTAGTCAATTCCTCTAAGTAACAATTTCTGTGACATCCCAATGGACAGAGAAAGGACAGACACAAAAATTAACTCCGGGAATGAAGTAAGAGGCACAGAGAAGCAGAGACCTGAGAGTTCCGGAGGGTATGTTTTTATGTACCTTAATGTACCCAATGCAGGGCCAAACATCAGACAAGTCTCATCTCAGAAAGCATGTTCCTAAGTGGAAGCCCAGACGGCTTACGCTGCGTCTCTCATGACTTCCTCCTATCTCCCGTCAGCTGTGGAGAGACAAAACCAGAACAGACCTGATCAAAAACCAAATTAAACTGCACAACCCATCTGAAAAAACATCGTGAAACTACCTCCCTTACCAAACCGTCCCCTGGTCCCAAAACTTGGAGAAACCCCTTCTCTTCTCCTGAACCCGCAGGAAGCAAAAGCCACTCCTTCCCGACAGCTCCTGCCCTCTATTTGCACCCCTGAACCTCCCATATCAGCCGCTCCTCTGGAGCGGCTCTTCCAAGCCGTGCCCTAAGTTCTGTGAGCTCCCCTTACCTTTTATCTTCCTGTAGACTCCAGGCTCTGCTACAAACTCACAAAATAAGTGAAATCCTTGTGCTTATGATCTATGAGGGGCCTACTACAATCCACAAAGGTTCTAGGAACAACGTGTTACTCTGTCAGCAATTAAGAAAAATCATGGACCGTTCCATACCCTGAAAAACACTATGCCTTATGTCCCTGCTGCTTTCTTGAAAAATGTTAAAACTCCATATACAGATGGATATAAGATGCCCACCTTAACCCCTGCTACATCATCTCACCATCAACCCTATTAAGAAAGGGTATCAAGAACTTGCATGGCAAAACTAGTGAAGAAAACAAGATTCTATCTTCAATAGAACCAGAAATTCCAAAAATATACAGCACACTTAAAATAAAAAAAGAAAATCCAAGTTCAGACTATTAATCCATCTTGCTGCTCCTAAACACCCAATACAATACTAAGAATCAAAAAAAAAAAAAAAAAAAAGAAAAATCTGCACACAAGTGCATTTTTTACTATATATACTGTTGAACCTCAACTAATCCCAAAGCCCTTACCTCAAACAAACACTTCTATTTCTCTCAGTATCAAAACACACCTACTCAAATAGCAAAAGCAAGTCAGAACCTGCAATTGACTGAAGAAACAGCAGAACACTAACACTGATGAAACCCAGAAGCAGAATGAGCTCCCTAAGGCGAGGCTGCGGCTCATATACCCTGGCCCCGCCCACCACCCTTCCCACATTCACCTGGGAAAGGGGAGGGACAAACCACCAGATGGCATAAAGGCTGCAGGAGGAGCAGCAGGGAGGTTTCTCCTATTCTTTAGGTTTGCAATGTACAAAGGACTTAAACAGGGAAAGTGACCATTACTAGAAATGAGAAGATCTGGTCTTTTACAGCAACAGCATCTCTTGCATTAGCAACGTGACCAGGTAAGAAATTAAATGTATTTTTTCTGGGGTGCAGATCGAATGAGATAGACGTTCTACTAAGCCATGTAAGAAAGAAGCCTGTTAAACTCATTAGCGATGTTATTAACAAAAATGACACGCTTTACTTTCCCATGAAAAAAACACGATGCTTTGGGGTTAGGCTTCATTACTAGTGAGACCATGTGCACTACTTAACTTCCACCAGAAGTACGTTCTGGATAGAACTGAATGACAAACTGTAATTAGATCCCATAAAAATCCTTTCTCCAAAACTCCTCTGCTCGCAAAATAAGTTATTTACTATAAATGACGAACGGTTCAGTCACCTCAACAGTCCCTCTGACAGACTCCTTTAATAAGACTAGATGAGTCTTAAGAAATGAAAAACACAAAAACCCCATAGAAATACAAAAAACATCTCAGAGGCTGTACGAGGCAGCTGAATGAACGCCTAAGAAGCTAGAACAAATATAAATTGCAAAACACGACAAAAAAACCCATGGGAAATCTGTCGATAAAAAGAGAGGAAAGACTATTGCCTTCTCTGAAAAACTCAAGAAGAGATCAGAACCGACAGCAGATGTCTTTGGGTACCAGCCACCAAATAGAAACGTACTGTGAGAAGAAAAACCAAAGGGAGTGCTGCGGAGCACAAAGATGGCTTTAGAAAAGGTTCAACATAACGAGAGACATAGTCGCAGGGATCGGAAAGGCCCTGAGGGGGCCAGAGAAACCAAAGAAGTCTTGAGGATGCAATGAACTCTAAAGGGAGTCGAACGAAGGACGGATGTCCTCGGGGACCGAATGGAGGCATGCCAAACGGGTGAGAGGACCAAAGGACTGACTGGGGTAACGGAGGTGGACTCGGGAAGGGCTCGGAGGGGAAAAGAGATGCACAAAGCACCCTGCTGAGCTAAAACGGGGCTCTAGGGCGTAGGGGGTGTCTTGCGAGAGCTCGGCAACAGAAGCTGAGAAGTCCCGAGGGGGCCTGAGACACCAAAGAATCCTCAGAAGTATCAATGAGGAACTCTGAGGGGGGTTTCAACAAAGTACAGATGTTGTCAGGGGATCAGGGGCTAAACAAAGGCATCCTAAATGGCAAAGAAGAAGATAAGAGACCTCTAAAGTGCACCAAAACAAAAAAAATTGCACTGGAGCTAAAGTGCTACGAGACTGCTGTGGAGTATGAGAAAGGACTCGGAAGGCATCATTATATAGAGTAGAGGAATTATGAGGGGGCAGGGTAAGAAAAAATGGCTTAAGACACACTGACAGCCTCAGAATCTCAGGAGAACGTCTCGGCAAACTCCACGTGACTAAGCGAGAGAGGAACCGGAGGAAGACACCGTCAACGGCAGAGAGACGAAAGAGCGCTGCATAGCAAAGAAAGATGGGAGGCTCTGACTGAACGAGAGAGATGGGAAGGGAGATATGGTGCTATGGGGTGCCATAGAGAACGACGAACATCTCAGGAGGCGTCGTGACTCTGGGGAGAAGGGCGTTGAGGGGGGCTGACAAATGAGAGGCGGCTTGGGACGACAAGGAGGAACTTGGGTGATTGTCCGAGTGGACTACCGATGGCCTCAGGTGCCCGGAGACTGAACACAGAAATCCTAGATAGTGTTAGAGGAACGAATGACTGCTGCACGACTCAAAGCGCTACAAGGAAGAGGTGGAGAACAAGGAAAGGTCTCTGGAGGCATCGTGCGCAGGAGAAAAACAATGTCCCGAGGGAGCAGAGAAACAGAAAAAGGACTGGGGACACGACAATTAAATCTGGAGAGGATCTGAACCAACTAAACTCATCATCAGACAGCCAGGGAATGAATAGAGGCACAGCTAGAGGGAGAAAGGCCAGGATAACCGGGCCGGTCACAGGTACAGACTCAGGAAGTCTTCTGAGGGAACGAGAGGGGCGCAAGGTCCGCTACGAAGCTAAAGGCACGCTAAGGGCGACCTCAAAGGCATATACAGGCATCATGACGCCATTAGACAGGTCTTGAATGGGCCGGAGAGACTGAAGAAGGCTCAGGACACGAGGAAGATGTCTGGAGAGGTTGGGAACTTTAGCTAGAAAATCAGGTGAAAACACCGACTTAAAAAAAAACAAACAAACACCTAAAAACCTAAGCCAAAAATGGGAAGATACTTTTTAAAAAGCATCTGTAGTTTTAAAATAACTTCATGCTGACATCAGATTGTGCAAAGTGAAAAAAACTCATTCGTTTTGCTCTAACAAAAGACAAATCCCCCGGATAGTTTCCTTTTAGCCCATTGTATCTGTAGAGACAATTTCAAAACTAACAGATGTAAAGGCAAGAGAGAAAAACTTAGAGCATCTGCACAACATACTCTCTACAAACAGCTGCTGGGGGGAAATTAAAATATAAAAGCAATAAAAAAAGGAAGGTTCCATCCAAAATCTCAGATCTCCTCAGGGAGGCCAGGGACCAAATGGAGGCACCCTAGATGGCACACAGGACGATAAGAGCGCTCGGAGGCACAAACAAACACGATTAAATATGGCATCAGAAAAGGTTCTCGGGGAGCGAGAAGGGCACAAAGAGCGCTACAGAGCGAAAAAACGGCTGTGGGGCACGAGGACCGCGTCGGTGGGCACGATGATGGCAGAAGGGGGGTGTCGACAGTGAAAGAGAGACAGAAAAAGGCTCTGTGTTGCAATGCAAAATGCAAGAGGGTGTCCTAACAATGTACTAACGTATGTCCTCAGGGAATGAGCGACTGAACAGAGACATCCTAGATGGCAAAGAATAAGGTAAGAGAGCTCTGGGGCTCAGACAAAGCCTGAGCAAGGGTTCTGTCTGAATGGGAGAGATACAAATAGCGCTACAGAGCTCAAAGGGTGCTGTGGGTCTCAGGTGGACATCATGACAGGAACGGAATGGCTCCGTGAGATGGGGGAACGCGGACGTAGAGACAAATGAAGATTCGCCGGGGTGATGAAGTACGCGGGAGAGGATCCGAAGGGAGCACGGATGTCCTCAAGAGACCGGGGACCGAACGGAGACATCCGACGTGGCGGAGGAGAAGGTAAGAGTGCTCTGGGGCAAAATGAAAGCCTATGGAGGAGTTATCTCTGAGTAAAGCAAAACGTTTAAAAGCGACGGTGATTAAAGAAATAAGAAAAAAAAAATAATAGAGACGGTGAACTAAAACAGAGAGATAGAAATAAAATTTGAAAAGTGAGGGCATTAAGAAAAGACAAGAAATAATTACAACATAAAGACAACGAAACACACACAGTGAATGGGATAAAAGACGATAAAATTTTAAACGCGATGGCGATTAACGAAATAAAACGATGGCAAAGAAGCAAAAAAAGAAATAACTAAAAAAAGAAAGCAGAGAGGAAAAAAAGGAGTCATAGAAAGAATATTTAAAAAGCAAAGGGAAGTAGGGAAATAAAAGAGAAAAAAAACAATAGGGAGAGGGACATAAAAAGGAGATGATGAAAATATATCTAAAAAGCGAAGAAACTAAGGAAAGATAGGAAATAATAAATGAAGATGCTGAAATAAGGACACTAAATGGGATAAAAAAAGACAGACAAGTATAAAAGCAATGCTGATTAAGGAAAAAATTATTCATAAGCTAGAGCAAACTGAAACACAAATGTAGACAGAAAATATAAAAGGCAAGGCTACTAAGAAAACACAAGATGTAAAAAAAAAAAAGCGAAATAAACACAAGGAATAGGATCAAAGCAGAAAAACAGTTAACAGTACAGAAATTGAAAAAATAAGGGAAAAATAAATAAATAGAGACAGGAAACTCCATCGGACACAAAGAAAGAAAATGTAGAAAGCAAGGGCACTAAGACAAGAGAAGAAATAATTAGAAGAACAGTTTAAGAATTCAAGGTAAAGACAATAGAAGAGTAGTAATACCAGTAGTAATACTAATAATAATAATAATTAACCAATAATAGTATACCAAGCAAGCGATTCACATGGAAAAGAGAATATATATAGTGACAGCACTCAGGAACAACGAGAAAGGAGAGCTAAAACCTAAGAGCAGCAAACGAGATAAAAGTAGAACATTTTGAAAGCCAAAGGTTTAAGAGAAGGAAGAACTAAGAAAATACCGATGGTGAACTACAACACAGGCATAACGGGCAATTTTAAAAAGGGTCCGCACGAAGGGAAGACAAGAAACCATTACAAAATAAAGACGGTGAAGGGTATAATACTAGGCGTAGGAAGAAAACCTTAAAAGCGGGGAGCATTAGGGAAATGAAGGGGGGAAACTAAAAACTAGGGACAGCACACTAAAAGCGGAGAAAGAACATTTCAGAAGGGAGGAGCCGAAGGAAAGAGAAGAACTAACTGAAAACTAAAGACAGGGAACGGGATAAAAGCAAAAAAAACTTCGAGTGACGGGACTTAGGGCAACGAAGAGATAAAATTAAAAAGAGGGACAGTGAACTAAAAGAGAGACGTAGGAAGAAAATGGACAAAGCAAAGGTCCTAATAGAGACAAGGAAGAATTAAAAAATGGAAACGGCAGACGGAATACAAGTCGACAGAAGCTTTTGTCGTGGTTTAACCCCAGCCAGCAGCTAAGCACCACACAGCCGCTACGCGGGAGAAAATTGCAAGGGTCGAAGTCAGAAAACTCGGGGGTTAAGGTAAGAACAGTTTAACAATTGAAGGAAAAGACAACAGAATACTAGTAATACTAGTAGCAGCAGTAGTAGTAATAATAATAATAATAATAATAATAATAAACCAATAAGAGTATACAAAGCAAGCGCTTCACTAGACAGGGGCTCACCACTCGCCGACCGATGCCAAGCACGTCCCCGAGCTGCCATCGCTGACTCCTGGCCAACGCCCCCCAGTTTCCATACCGAGCGTGACGTCCCACGGTAGGGAATAGCGCTGCGGCCGGTCTGGGGCAGCTGAGCTGCCTGTGGCACCTCCCAGCTTCTTGCGCACCGGGCAGAGCACGGGAAGCTGAAAGGTCCTTGAGTGGTGTCAGCGCTACTTAGCGACAAACAAAACGTCAGCGCGTTACCAACACGATGCTCATCCGAAATCCAAAAGGCAGCACTGTGCCAGCTACTAGGAAGAACCTTAACTCTCTGCCAGCCGAAAGCAGGACGCTTTGAACAGCAAGGGCGATTGAAGAAATAAGGAAAAACTTAATAAATAGCGACAGGGAGCTCCATCGGAGAAGGAAAATTTAGAAAGCCAGGGCACTAAGGGAAGAGAAGAAACAATTAAACCCAGCTAAACCCCCAGGGGAAAAGTCAACCTAGAACATGGAAAAAGCCACAGGGATTAGGGAAATAAATGGGAAAATTAAAAAAACAGGACAGCGAACGAAAGGGACGGCGAAGGAAAATTCAGAAACCGAGGGCCCTAAGGAAAGACAAGAAAGAATTAAAACAGAAATACAGGGAAATAAAGGCAGCAAAGAGGACAAAAGGAGATGGGAAAGTGTTTAGAGGAAGCGGCAATTAAGAACATCGGGAAGCGATTTAAAAATCACATTGGTGAACTAATACGGGGACGGAAAATTACAGAAAATTATTTTTTAATAATTTATATAATACAGCAGATACAAGTTTGTATTTTGAAATCCTTTTTTTATATATATGTTAATTTTATGTATATTAATATTATTTTATATATATAATATATATTTTTAATATAATAGATATAGAAATTTTTTATCGATCTATCTATATAAAGGCGAGAGATTTTTCTCTAGTGCAATGCAAAACGTCTCATCCCTTCCTTACAGCACGGCTGCAGGGAGACGACCCTGCGAGGCTGCAGGACGAGGGCATACTGCAATCAGAATCTACGCTTACAGGTCCGCCGCAACAGCTACGGCCCTCGCAGCTGCTACTGCACATCTTGCTGGCTCGGTCGACAAAGCTGGAAGCGAAGCGTAATGCTTTCGAGGGGAAAAGGAAAACCAAAGGACAAATCGCAGCAATTCGCTTCATACTAAAAAAGCTGTGCGTGTGTTTATAAACATCCAATAAAAATACTTCTGCTGGAGAAGGACTGGATTTTCCTTTGGCGTTAATTTAACTTGCACAGCTGTGAATCGATACCAGTAGATTATCTGTCTCCAAGATACGCAGTTATCATTTGACCAGGGGTTTTTTGCGCCTTACGTCATTAGGAGCGACATCTGGCCAGCCGCGCCGCCCAAGAGAGATGCTGCTGAACTGCCAGGGAAACGCACCCTTGAAAGCCAGACAGAAAGTACTTCAGAGCACTCCATCAAAAGCGGGGGGGGGGGAAGTAGCATTCAGTTGCCTCTCCTGGTCAACGTTTAGAACAAATACCTAACTGCTTAAACACACCTAAGCAATTGTACGCCACAGCTAGTTGGCAGTTACAGCTAAAACAACGCAAGGCAGTTTGTAGATCCAATTTTAACTTTTTTTTCCTAAAGTTACATCTAGGAGAGAAAAATCCGTGACAGAAGAGATCCCCCATACGGTTTTACTTTGGGGGCAGAATCCAATCCCCGGGGCTGCAACGCGTAAGGCTACCAAAAAGGACCGGCAGATTTGCTAACGCTTTTGGCTGCGCCGAAGCACGCAGAGGAACGCGTGTTGATGACATCTCGGCTGTTGCAACTGAGAACCAGCGATGCCATCAACTTCTGGAAGACGCGCTGTGCTCGGGTCTTTGGAAGCAAATGGACTTTTTTTTTTTTCTTTTTTTTTTTTTTTAAGAGAGTGGAAAGTCTTGCTGCTGCTGCTGACTTCTACTGCCAAGCGCATCATCTCTGAAGATCCCCACTCTGATGGGGAGTTCATAAAACACAACTTCTTTGAATGGGAAAGACTTCCATTCTGAAAATCTCCTCCAATCGAGGAGACCCTCAAGCCCGGCGACCTCCAAAGCCCCTTAGGGAATTACAGCAGCAGTCTGACGATGGAGAAACCGCAATGGCATGACACGGCGACTCGGAGATCTGAAACGGACACCTTACGGCTACAGAAACTGGTGCTAAAAACACTATACCCAAGAACATCATTGTCATGACTGACACTAGAGCAAGCCTCCTTGGGCGCTCAAGGAAAAGGGCAAAAAGAGAATAAGAGAAAAATCTTGCGTGTTCAGGACTGCGATAAAAGACGTGGTGCTCCGTGGAGATTTTTAAAAGCACAAATAATACACATCCTCTTCTCCAGAAGAGGGGAAGGAAAGGGAAGACGGCGACACAAGCCTGCGCTGGAAATAAGTGCCCAGTCAATGCCTCTAAGTAACAGTTTCTGTGATGTCCTGATGGATGGTGAAGGGACAGATGCAAAAATTAGCTCGGGGAATGAAGTGAGAAAGAGGCACAGAGGAGCGGACACCCGAGAGTTCCAGAGGGTATCTTTTTATGTACCTGTGGGAATAAATGAGAGGCTGTTTTACTTTGACAAGATGCAGCTGTGCCCTTGAGGCTTGTTACAAACAAGTTTGTGAAACTTAGAGGCAGAAAAATAAGGATGAGATTGGATACATCCCTGAAAGAGGAATTCGTGTGCACCAGCTTGAAGAACCAATAAGTAACGCTGAAGAGACGCGCGGACGCAAGACAGTAGCCAATAAAATGGGTTTTGCTTGCTCGTGAATGCTAGATCATATTATAAAAGGGATAGATTGTAAAAATAAAGTGTCATCGTCATCTTCACTTGTCTTTGCCTCAACTCATATGTGGAGTCCGTGTTTAATTGCCACATGTACCTCAATGTACCCCATGGTTTACGAGACGAGACTTGTCTGACGTTCGCCCCCGCATGTTGTGATGTGGAGGCCTGGACAGTTTACGCCGCATCCCTCGTAACTCCGTCATATCTCCCGTCGGCCATGGAGAGACAAAAACAGAACAGACCTCGGCAAAACCCAAATAAAACTGCAAAACCCATCTGAGAAAGGCTCATGAACCTGCCTCCCTTTCCCAACCATCCCCCGCTCCCAAAACTTGCAAAACACCTTCTCTTCTCCTGACGTGGCAGGGAAGGAAGCCCACTCCTTCCCGACAGTTTCTGCCCTGTATTTGCACCCCTGAACCCCCCGTGTCGGCCACTCCTTGGGAGCTGCTCTTCCAAGCTGCACCCCATGTTCTGTGAGCCCGGCTTATCTTTCATCTTCCCACAGACTCCAGGCTCTGGAACAGACCCACAAAATCAGTGAAGTCCTGAAGCTTATAATCTAGAAGGGGCCTATTGCAATCCGCAGAGGTTCCAGGGACAACGTGGTACTCTGTCGGCGATCGAGAAAGATGATGAACGGTTCCGTAACCTGAAAGACACTACACCTTATGACCCTGCTGCTTTCTTGAAAAATGCTAAAACTCCACATGCAGATGCATACAAGATGACCACCTTAACCCCTGCTAGATCATCTCACCATCACTCCTATTAAGAGATGGTGTCAACAACTTGCATGGAAAAACTGGTGAGAAAAACAAGGTTCTATCTTCAACAAAATCAGGAATTCCAGAAAAATATAATGCACTTAGAATTAAAAAAAAAAAAAAAAAAAACCACAACAAACAAAACAAGACTATTGAACCATCTTGCCACCCCCGAACACCCAATCAAAATTACTGACCTGAAAAAAAAAAAAAACAAAAACAAAGCTGCATGCAAGTATACTTTCTACTATATATGCTATGGAACCTTGACTGGTCCTGAAGCCCTTACCTCAAACAGACACCTGTGCTTCTTTAAATGTCAAAACACATCTGCCTAGATAACTGAGGCAGGTCAAAATCTGCAGTCAACTGAAGGAACAGCAGAGTACTGACACCAAAGAAGTCCAGGAGCAGAATGAGCTCCCGAAGATGAGGCTGCAGCTCATATACCCCTGGCCCTGCCCACCACCCTTCCCACAATCACCTGGGAAAGGGGAGGGACAAACCACCAGATGGCATAAAGGCTGCAGGAGGAGCAGCAGCTATTTTGCTCATCTGCCTTAAACTTACAGCATGCAAAGCACTGAACAGAGAAAGCAAGCCTTACTGGAAACAACGATGCCACAATGTGCTAAGGCTGGCATGGGGCTGGGGGCTCTGCCACCATGCACAAAGGCTGCCGTGGGGGCATGCCACCGTGTGCAAAGAAAATAAGAACAGAAAATAAAAATATACAATAAAATTTAAACAATAGCACTAAGACAAGGAATTATAAAAAAAGACAGCAAAGGGAATAAAAGTAGGCATAGAAACAATATTAAAAATGCGATAGGCATTAGCAAAATAAAGGAAGAAATTACAAAATCAGGAGAGCAAATGAAAAGAGATGATTTAAGAAGCGAGGACACTAAAGAAAGACAAGAAATAATTAAACAAAAAAGGGAATAAAAGTAAACATAGCAAGAATATTTCAATAGTGAGGGGGATTAGGGAAATAAAGGGGAAAAATTTAAAAATAGGAACAGTGAACTAAAATGGAGATGTAGAAAGTCTTTAAAGCGAGAGCACTGAAGTAAGACAAAAAATAATTATAAAATAAAGACAGCGAAATAAAGACAGCGAAATAAAGACAGCGAAATAAAGACAACAAATGGGACAAAAGTGGACAAAAAATTTTAAAAGCAACAGGGATAAAATAAGAAAAAATTTAAAAATAGCAATGGGGAGCTAAAATGGAGACAGCGAAAGAAAATCTAAAAAAGTGGCAGCACTAAGAAAAGACAACAAATAATTAAAAAAAGACAGCGAATGGAAAACAAGTAGGAGTAGAAAGAATATTTTAAAAGCAATGGGCAATACGGAAATAGAAAAATTTTAAAATGGGGACAGTGAGCTAAAACAGGTGTAGAAAGAAAATTTAAACAGCAAAGGGACTAATAAAGACAAGAAATAATTAAAAAATGAAGACAGAAACCAGAATAAAAGTAGACAAAATATTAAAATCAACAGTGATTAAAGAAATAAGGAAAAAATTAAAAAGTAGCAATAGTGAACTAAAATGGAGATGTAGAAAGAAAATTTAAAGAGCAAAGGGACAAAGAACAGAGAGGGAAAAAAATTAAAAATGGGGTCAGCAACCTAAAGACATTGAAACAAAATTTTAAAAGCTATGAAGTAGAGAACATGCAGGAAGAAATAAAAACCACGGACATGGAACTGGATAAATGGAGACATAGAGGAAAAACTAGAAAGCAATGGGGTACTGGCCATACGGGTAAGAAGTTAAGTATCAGGAGAGGGAGCCAGATCAACAGCCTCAGGGAAAGGACATGGGAAGAGTGTTGGGGTGTAGAGCAAAGGGAGTCTGAAAACAGAGACAGGTCGCTGGGTAGAGGGAGACCTAGAAATGCACTTTTCACAAGCAATTGGGAAAAAGGTAGTGTGGGAAGAATGAAACAGTAGCGGATGAGAAGCCGGAAAGGGAGAGGCACAGAAAAGAAATGGAGAAGGCAACGGTGTACAGGACAGTGCTAGCAGCAGAGCAAAAAGCTTTGGGGAGCCGGACAGCCCAAAAGGGAGACAGAGGCAGGGACAGGCAGATATCTGGAGAAGCACGGCAGGGATGGGCATGGACACACAGAAGGGGATGTGCGACTCACTGCAGCTCCTGGCGCTAGCAGACCTTCACCGCCCCGAGACTTCTCTCTCTGCCTCTACCCCTTCCTCCTCTACAGGGCTGGCTGCCCTACCCTTGCCCACCCAGGAGTAGGCAGTGGGTGCCCCAACGCTCCACTCCCATGAGGATTCCCAGGTGCACAGTGGCTCATATGTGAGGCCAACGGAGGCACTGAGCTCCCGGCGCCGTGTGCTGGGGGTGCGCTTTGTTGGGGATGGCTGGGAGGGATCCTTCTTTGCTGTGGGGACCGGCCCTTCCTTGCTGGAGACAGCTGTCTGCGGAAGCCCCTTTGTTTCACTCCTCAGCCAGCTCCCACAGGCAGATGTACCCAGGCAGCCCTCTCACCAGCTAGAGCCCCTTGGCACAGCAGAGCCAGCCCCATCCTCAGCTGCACCTGGGGTTAGCCCAGCCCATCCCAGCCTGCAGCCCTTTTAAACCCTTGGCCCAGCCCCATCTTCACTTCATGGGTCCCACCTGGGCTGCCCTAGCTGGAACCCATCAGGAACTGAGGTCATCACCCCAGCCCCACAGCACATCACTGCATCCCCTGGACCCAACCACAGCCACTCACCCAGAGGCCGGTGGCTGGAAACACATCTGGGGTCACAAAGGAGGCAGCAAATGTTTGTTCCTTCATGCCCATCAGAAATCCCAGCAATGAGCTGGCTACAAGGCTTGGTGCCCAAAGGCAGTGGGACAGAGGGAAAAGAGGGAAGAGGAAAGCAGAAGGAAGGACAGAGGGAGGTAGAGAAGAGGTGTAGGACAGGGAGCCAGAAAACAGGATGCTGGGAACAAGAGAGGGACGGGGAACTGCACAAGGGTGTTGAGAGAAAGGGAAATGGAGTGCAGCGAGGAGGAGGATGGGGAGATGAAGTAGAGAACCACAGGAACAGGGAGATGGAGCAATAGGGGGCAGGGGAGAGAGACAGAAGGGACCGAGCAGAACAACAGGAACAGCAGAGAGGGACAGAGAGAGTAAGAGACACACAGGCAGCTGGGGGGGGGGGGCGGATAGAGGGAGACAGAGAGGAAACTACAAAAGGGGGAAAAAGCAGAAAGAAGTAAAAAGAAGTGACAGGAAGTTGGATAGAGGCAGTCATAGAAATAGAAATTAAAAAGCAACAAACATAGGCAAGAACTAAAAATTAGAGAATGTAAGACAGAGCGAGAAATAGAAAGGGAACAGGACAGAGAGGCAGGAAATGTAAAAAATTGTTAAAGGGAGCTATGTAGAGGGAGATTTGAAAGGGAAAATAAAAAACAATGGACTACAGGAAACACAGGAAAGAAAAATGGGACAGGGAACTAGATAAATGGAGACATAGAAATAAAACGTTAAAAGCCACATGGTACGTGACAGGAAAGTATTAAGAATAAGGGAAAGGGAACTAGATAAATGGAGACATAAAAAGAAAATTTTAAAAGCGACAGGGTAAGGAAAAACAGAAAAAATTAAAAATAGGGAGAGAAAACTGAGTAAAAGATGAGAAAGAGAAAAATTCAAAAAGGATGGGACAGGAAAGAATTAAAAAACAGGGATAGGGACCTTGATAAAAGTAGACCTAGAAGGAAACCTGAAAATGCAAAGAGGTACAGGACAGTCAGCAAAGAACTAAAAACAGGGACAGCAAACCAGATTACATATAGAAACAAAATTTTAAAAGCCAAGGGATAAAGAGACAGGAAAATGAAAAAAATAGAGATGGCAATCTAAATACAGACGTACGAAGAAAATAGATGAAGTGAAGCACAGGCTGTAGGACAGACAGGAAAGCATTAACAAATAAGCACATTGGATGGGATAAAATTAGAAATAGGAAAAATAAAAGCCACATCTCTTAGGAAAGACAAGAAAAAACTACAAAATAAAGAAAGGGGGACAAAGAGAGAGACACATACAAAGTAAATTTTAAAAGCAACGGGGTACACAACAGACCGAAAACTATTAAAAAGCAAGGATAGGGAGCTTGATCAAAGTAGATATAGAAAGAAAATTTCAAAAGCAACTGGGTAGAGGACAAACAGAACAAAAATTAAACACAGAGACAGCAAACTAGATAAAAGTAGACATAGAAACAAAAATTTTAAAGCCAAGGTACTAAGACAGGAAAGAATTAAAAAAATAGCAACAGCGAACTAAACAAATGCAGAGAGACAGAAATTGTAAAAAGCGACCGCATTAAGGAAAGACAAGAAATAATTAAAAAATAATGACAGTGAACGGAATAAAGGTAGACAGAAAATTTTTAAAGCAACAGAGTTTAGGGAAATAGAGGAAAAAAATTAAAAGTAGGGGCAGTGAACTGAAACGGGGACATAGGAAGAAAATTGAAAATCAAAGGCACTAAGGAAATAACTAAAAATAAAGATATCGAAGGGAAAAAAGTAGACAGGGAAAGAACATTTTAAAAGTGATGGGTATTAGGGAAATAAAGGGAAAAATTAAAAGACAGGGACAGTGAACTAAAACAGATGTGGAAAGAAAATTCAAAAAGCAACGGCACTAATGAAAGAAAAAATATTTTTTTAAAAAACAGCAAAGGGAATAAAAGTGGACATAGAAAGAACATTTAATAAGCAGAGGGGAATTAGGGGAATAGAGGGAAAAATTGAAAAATAGGGACAGCAAACTCAGAGATGGAGAAAGAATATTGAAAAAGCGAGGGCACTAAGGAAAGACAAGAAATTATTAAAAGAAAAGACAGCAAAATAAAGACTGCAAAGGGAATAAAAGTAGACAATTTTAAAAGCGACAGGGATTAGGGAAATAAAGGAAAAATTATGACATAAGGACAGCAAACTAAAACAGAGATGTAAAAATAAAATTTTTAAAGTAACAGCACTAAGAAGAAATTATTAAAAAAATTCAAAGGTAATAACAGTAGGCATAGAAAGAAGATTTAATAAGCAGAGGGGAATTAGGGAAATAAAGGATAAAAGTATGAAATAGGGACAGTGAACTAAAATAAATGCAGAAAGAAACTCTAAAAAGCAAGGGCACTAACAAAAGGCAAGAAATTATTAAAAGAAAAGACAGCAACATAAAGACAGTGAATGAGATAGAAGTAGAAAAATCTGAAAAGCAAGGGGGACTAGGGAAATAAAATGGAAAAATTTAAAAATAGGGACAGTGAACTAAACCAGAGATGTAGAAAGAAAATTAAAAGCAAAGGCACTAGGGAAAGACAAAAAATAATTTAAAAATAAAGACAGCCAACAGAATAAAAGTAGACAGCAAATATTAGAAGCAAATAGAATTAAGGAAATAAAGAAAAAATAATAGCGACATTAAACTACAACAAGGAAGTGGAAAGAAACAAAATCTAAAAAATTATGGCAAAGAAGCAAGAAAAGAAATCATTCTTAAAAGACAGTGAAGGGGAAAAAAGTAGGCATAGAAAGAACTTTTAAAAAGTGAGAAGGATTCAGGAAATCAAGGGAAAAACTAAAAAATAGGGACAGAAAAGTAAGATGGAGACGCGGAAAGAAAATTTAAAAAGCGACAGCACTAAGGAAAGACAAGAAATAATTAAAAAATACAGGTAGACAAATAAAGACCGTGAATGGGGTAAAAGTAGACCAAAAAATATTAACAAGAAAGGTGATTAAGGAAATGAGGAAAACATTACAAAATAGCAGCATCGAACTAAAAGAGAGAGAGAGACATAAAAAGAAAATTTAAAAAAAGAGATGGCACTAAAGAAAAAAAAGAAAAAACACTTTAAAAATAAAGAGAGCGAATGAGATAAAAGTAGAAAATATTAAAAGCCAAAGGATTAAGAGAGAAAAAAACTAAAAAATTGAAACAGCAAAATAAAAGGCATACATAGATACAAAATGTTAAAGGCAACAGCACCAAGGAAAGAGAAGAAATAATTAAAAAATAAAGGCATCAAAAGTAATAAAAGTAAGCATAGGAAGAACATTTTAAAAGGGGGCGATAAGGGAAAAATTAAAACATAGAGACAGCAGGCTGGAACAGATTAAAATAGAACATATAAAAAGCAAAGGAACTAAAGAAAGGCAAGAAGTAATTAAAAGAACAGCATAATAAAGACTGGGAACAGGATAAAAGAAAATTTTAAAAAGTAACAGGAATTAGAGAAATAAATGGAAAAATTAAAAAATAGTGGCAGCGAACTTAAAGAGATGGAGAAGGAAAATTTAAAAAGTGAGGGCACTATGGAAAGACAAGAAATAATTACAACATAAATACAGGGAAATAATGACAGCTAATGGAATAAAAGGAGACAGAAAACTTTAAAAGAAACTGTGATTAAGGAAATAAGGATAACATTCAAAAATAGCATCACTGAATTAAAAGGGAGATGATGAAAGAAAATCTAAAAAGCAATAGCACTAAGGAAAGACAAGAAAGGACAATTAAAAACTAACAACAGCAAATGGGATAAAAGTAGAACATTTTAAAAGCCAAAGGACGGAGAAAGGAAAGAACTAAAAAACAGCAGCAGTGAACTACAATGCAGAAATAAAATAAAAAATGCACTAAGGAAATACAAGAAATCATTCAAAACTACAGACGGTGAACAGGAGAAAAGCGGGCATAGAAAGAAAATTTGCAAAGCCATGAGCATTAGGGAAAAGAAGGGGAGGGAACTAAAAACTAGGGACAGCAAACTAAAGGCGGAGCAAGAAAATTTAAAACGGGAGGGCCCTAAGGAAAGACAAGAAATAATTAACTACAGCACAATAAAGACAGCAAAGGGGATAAAAGGAGACAGAAAATTTAAAAGCAATGGAGATTAAAGCCATATTGAGCAAATGAAAAAAACAGCGATGACAAACTCTAAGGAAAATAAGGAAAAAAATTAATCAAAACTGTGAACTGAAAGAGAGATGTAGAATTAAAAAATTGTAAAAGCAATGGCAGTAACGAAAAACAAGAAAAAAGAATTAACATCTCATGACAGCAAAGGAGATAAAAGTAGAAAATTTTAAAAACCAATGATTAAGATTAGGAAAGGAAAAAAGGAAAAACCAAATATTAAGAAAGGAAAGCACTAAAAATAGTGACAGCTAACTACAACACAGACATAAATAGAAATTTTAAAAAGCAAAGGCACTAAGGAAAGACAAGAAATCATTAAAAAATAAAGACAGTGAACAGGATAAAAGTAGGCATAGAAAGAAAACTAAAAGAAAAAGAAAGCAAACTAAAAGAGAGCTGTGGAAAGAAAATTTTAAAAGGTAGGGCACTAAGGAAAGACAAAAAATAATTAAGGGTAAATACATCAAAATAAAGACAGGAAATGGTATAAAAACAGACAAATTTTTAAAAGCAATGGTGATTAAGGAAATAAGGAAAAAATTTTAAAATCGCATCGGTGAACTAAAATGGAGATGGAAAAGAAGATTTAAAAAGTGATGGCACTAAGGAAAAACAAGAAAAAATAATTAAAAATTAATGACAGCAAACAAGATGCAAGTAGAAATTTTAAAAGCCAAAGGATTAAGAGAGGAAAGCAGTACAAAGCAGCAACATTGAACTAAAATGCAGACATAGACAGAAATTTTTAAAAGCGACAGTGCTAAGGAAAGACAAGAAATCATTAAAAATAAAGACAGTGAACAGAATAAAAGTAGGCATAGAAAGAAAACTTAAAAAGCAATGAGCATTAGGGACAGTGCACTAAAACAGAGATGCAGAAACAAAATTTTAAAAAGCGAGGGCACTAAGGAAAGACAAGAAAGAATTAAAGACAACAATTGCAATAAAAGCAGACAGAAAAATTTAGAAGCAATGGTGATTAAAGAAATAAGGAAAAGTTAGTAAACAGTGATGGCAAACTAAAACAGAGATGTAGAAATAAAATTTTAAAAGTGAGGGCACTGAAGAAAGAGAAGAAATAATTAAAAGTAAAGACATCGAAGGGAAAAAAGTAGGCATAGAAAGAACATTTTTAAAGCAAAGAGGATCAGGGAAATGAAGGAAAAAATTAAAAAATAGGGACAGCAAATTAAAAGAGATGGAGAAAGAAAATTTGAATTTTTTTTTAAGTTAAAGTACACATGGAAATGTAACTTTAAAAGTGACAGGGTACACAACACAGGAATAAATTAAAAAATACGGATAGGGATCTTTATAAAATAGACATAGAATGAAAATTAAAAAAACAACGGGGTTCAGGACAGGCAGGGGAAAAATTAAAAATAAAGACAGTAAAATCGTTAAAGTAGACACAGAAAGAAAATTTTAAAAGCAACTGGGTAAAAGACAAGGAGGAAAAAAATTAAAAATGGGTAAAGAAAGCTGGTTAAAACTTGACATAGAAAGAAAATTTTAAAAGCAAAGGCATTAAGATGTGAAGAAAAATTAAAATAAGGGTAGGGTGATAGAGAGAGACATAGGAGGAAGATTATAAAAGCGGAGGCATTAAGGAAAGACAAGGGAAAAGTTACAAAATAAGAATAGGGAGAAAAATACAGAGAGACATAGGAAGAAAATTTCAAAAGCAATTAGGTGCAAGACAGATGAGAAACAAATAAAAAGACAGTGAATTGGTTAAAGGAGACAGAAAATTTTAAAAGATACAGGGTACAGGATAGACAGGAAAACAAAAAATAGGGACAGCAAAGTAGATAAACTTTGATGTAGAAAGAAAATGTAAAATGTGATGGCTTTAAGGAAAGACAGGAATAAATCAAAAAAAAAAGAATGGGGAAAAAAATAGAGACACATAAAAGTAAATTTTAAAGTCAACAGGGTACACAACACAGGAAAGAATTAAAAACTATGGATAGGGAGCTTGATAAAAGCAGACATAGAAAGAAAATTGAAGCAGCAACAGGGTACAGGACAGACAGGAGAGAATTAGAAAATAGAGACAGTAAACTGGCTAAAAGTAGCCATAAAGCAAAATTTTAAATTGACAGAGTACTGACAGAAAAAAAAATAAAAAGAAGAACAGGAAACTACATAAATGGAGACATAGAAAGAAATTTTTTACAGCAACTGGGTACAGGACAGAGAGGGAGGAATTAAAAAATAGGGACAAGGAATCAGATAGCGGGAGACATAGAAAGACATTTTAAAAAGCAACAGGCTACAAGAAATATAGGAAAGAATTAAAAAATAGGAACAGGGATGACAATAGAAGGAAATATTGAAAGGAAATTTTAAAAGCGAGGAGGTATGCAGATGAAAGGGAGGAATTAAAATTCAGGGAAAGGGAGCCAGATAAAAGGAATTCTTGAAAGAGACATCAAATAGCAATGGGGTACAAGAAATAGAGGGAAGAATTTTAAAAATCAAGAAAGGAAGCCTGATAGAGAGAGACCTAGAAGGAGTTTTAAAAAGCAACTAAGTACAAGAAACATAGACAAGAATTAAAACATAGGGACAGGGAGATGGATAGAGGACAACGTAGAAAGAAAATTTAAACAGTGATCAGGTACAAGAAATGGGAATATTAGAAAAGCAGGGACAGGAAGATGGATAAAAGGAACCATAGAAAGAAAATGTTAAAAGCTATGGGGTGCAGGACAGAGGGAGGAATTAAGAAATAGGGACAAGGCACTGGAGAGAGGGAAATGTAGAAAGAGAAATTAAAATGCAATGGGGTACAAAAAATACAGGAAAGCATTAAAAAATAGGGAGAGGAAGCCGCAAAGAGGGAAACAGAAAAAAATTAATAGGTGAAGTGGTACAGGGCAGAGTTCATAGCAGAGTAACAAGCTTTGGGGAGCCACACAGGTAGGTGGGCCAGCATAGAGGGAGACAGAAGCAGGGACAGGCAGGGAGGCAGGCAGAGATCTGGGGAAGGGCAGCAGAGATGGACCAGGATGCACACGAGAGAACACGCGACTCAACGCAGCTCCTGGCACCGGCAAGAGACCTTCACTGCCCTGACGCTTTTCTGTCTGCCTCGGCAGCAAGTGCCTCAACACTCCTCCACCACCAAGCTTCCCGGCGGCTCTCCCGTGCAGCCGATGGAGGCACTGAGCTCCCAGCACTGCGTGCTGGTAGTGCGCTCTGTCAGGGACGGCTTGGAGGGATGCTTCCTTGCTGCAGGCACTGGCCATTCATTGCTGGAGGCAACTGCCTGCAGGACTCCCTTGGATTCCCTCCTTGGACAGCTCCCCTTCATCAGCTCCCTCAGGCAGGCATGCCTGGACAGACCCTTCCCCAACCAAAGGGAGGGATTAAAAAAATAGGGACAGTGAGCCGCATAGTGGGAGACACAGAAATAAAACTTAAAAAGCAATGGGGTACAGCACAAATAGGAAAACATTAAGAAATAACGACAAGGAGACAAATAAGGGGATACACAGAAAGAGAAAGTGGCGGGGTACAGGAAACACAGGAAAGAATTTTAAAACAGGGACAGGGTGGAAGATAGAGGGACAAATAGAAAGAAAATTCAAAAAGCAATGGGATACAATTCGCACAGGCGAGAATTAAAAAATACGGCCAGGGAGCTGGTGAGAGACATACATATATATAAAGGAATTTTAAAACAAACAGGGTGAAGGAAAGAGTGAGAAGAAATTAAAAATAGCAAAATGGAGCCAAATAGAGGGAGGCATAGAAAGAAAGTTTGAAAAGCAATGGGGTACAGAGCAGAGGGAGATATTAAAAAAACATAGGGTCAGGGAGCTGGATAGGGAGGAGATATAGAAATGAAAATTTAAAAGTAATAGGCTACAAGGCAGTGCAGAAAAACTAAAAAATAGAGAAAGGGAGCTGGCTAGAGAGACACATAGAAAAAATTTAAAATGCAATGGGGTATTCTCCAGAGTTGGCAGAAGAATAACAAGTTTTGGGGAGCCATACAGGTAGGTGGGCAGAGAGGGAGACCGAGAAAGGGAGGCAGACAGACATCTGGAGAAGGGTGGCAGAGATGGGCCAGGATGCAGAGGAGAGGACGCGTGACTCACCACAGCTCCTGGTGCCAGCAGGAGACCTTCATCACCTCGACGCTTCTCTCTCTGCCTCTGCCCCTTCCTCCTCTGCAGTGCTGCATGCCGGACCCTCACCCATTCAGCAGCATGCAGCGGACACCTCTATGCTCCTCATCCGCAAGGCTTCCTCAATACCTGGTGGCTCACCCACATAGCCAACAGAGGCACTGAGCTCCTAGCACTGTATGCTGGTGTCTGCCCTGTCGGGGACAGCTCGGAGGGATCCTTCCTCACCACACAGACTGGCCATTCCTTGCTGGAGGCACCTGCCTGCAGGACTCCCTCCTCAGCCCATTCCCCTTCATCAGCTTTCTCAAGCAGGCATGCACAGGCAGCCTCCTTTACAGCTGGAGCCCCTTCACACAGCAGGGCCAGCCCCATCCTCAGCCTCACTGGCCACACCTGGGGCTGCCCCAGCGAGGGCCCATCAGGAATAGGGGCCATTGCCAAAGCACCACAGCACATCACCCCCTCCCCTGCACCTCTCCACAGCCACATGCTCTGCACCCAGGGGCTGCAAACACATCCAGGAACACAGACGAGGCAGGAAAAGTTTATTCATTAATGCACGTAAGAAATCTTGGCAGTGAGTTGGCTGCAAGGCTCAGTGCCCAAATGCAGCAGGACAGAGGGAGAAAAGAGAAGAGAAAAGCAGGAGGAAGGACAGAGGGACATAGCGGTGTGGGACAGGGAGCCAGAAAATGGGATGCTGCGAACAAGAGAGGGACAGGGAGCAGGACAACTGTGTAGAGAGAGGAGAGCAGAAGAAAGACTGCAGGGGTGAACAGGGACAGAGAGATGGAGGAATAAATAAGAGAGACAGGGAGCAGGAGAGAGAGGCAGAAGGGACCAGCAGGACAACAAGACAGACAAGACAAGGGACAGGGAAAATTCTGAAGTGACAGGGGAAAGGAAACATAGGCAAGAAATAAAAAAATAGAAACAGCGGGATAGAGGTAGACATAGAAAGAAAATTTTCTAAAAGCAACAGGGTACAAGAAACATGGGGAAGAACTAACACATAGGGACAGGGAGCTAGAAAGAGGGAGATGTAGAAAGTGTAAAAAGTGACAGGGTAGAGGACAGAGAGGGAAGAATTACCAATTAGAGACAGGAAGATGGATAGAGGGAGACATAGATTTTACAAGCAACAGTATACAAGAATCATACACGAGAATTAAAAAAACAGGTACACGGAGCTGCAGAGAGGGAGAAGTAGGAAGAAAATTTGAAAAGCAATGGGGTACAAGAAACACTGGCAAGAAATTAAAATTAGGTCAGGGAGACAGAGAGAGGGAAAGGTAGCAAGAAAATTTAAAAAGCAACTGGGTTTGAGAAACCTATGCAAGAATTTAAAAAATAAGGATGGAGAAGTAGAAAGTTAGTTTCAAAAGCGATGGGGTACAAGAAATATAGGCAAGAATTGAAAGATAGGGACAGGGAGCCTGATAGAAGGCAACTGTGGCGGGTTGACCTCGGCTGGCCACCGGGTACTCACCAAGCCGCTCTATCGCTCCCCCTCCTCAACAAGACAGGGGGACAAAATACAACAAAAAAAACTTGTAGGTCGAGAACAGGACAGAGAGGTCACTCACCAATTACTGTCACAGGCAAAACAGACTCAGCTTGGGGAAATTAATTCCATTTATTGTCAATCAAAATCAAGAGTAGGACAAGATTTGTTCTTATTTTGTTCTGTTTTATTTGTTCTTATTTGTTCTTATCTTATCAACAGATAAGAACAAATCTAAAAACCGCCTTGCTCTTTTTTCCTGGGCTCATCTCCATGACTCCTGACTTCCCTACATCCCACCCCCGAGCAATGCAGGGGGACAGGGAGCAGGGGTCGCACTCAGTTCATCACACATCATCTCTGCCGCTCCTTCCTCCTCGTGCTCTTCTTCTGCTCCAGCGCAAGCTCTCCATGGGGTCACAGCTTCCTTCAGGCACATCCACCTGTTGCGGCGTGGGGTCCTCCATGGGCTGCAAGTGCATGTCTGCTCCACCGCGGACCTCCACGGGCTCCAGGAGGATGACCTGCCTCACCATGGCCTTCACCACAGCCTGCAGGGGAATCTCTGCTCCAGTGCCTGGAGCACCTCCTTCCCCTCCTTCTTCACTGACCTTAGTGTCTGCAGGGCTATTTCGCACTCACGTTTTCTCTATCACAGCATCTGTGCAGCATTTTTTACCCCTTCATAAATGTCCATTCCAGAGGCACAACCAGCATTGCCAATGGACTCAGCTTGGACCGGCTGCAGATCCATCTCGGAGCTGGAAGTGGCTGTGCCTGACATAGGGGCAACTCCTCGTGTCTTCTCACAGAGCCCACCCCTGCAGCCCCTGCCCTGCCCCAGCTAACAAAACCTTGCCACGTAAACCCAATCCAACAGCAATCGCCTACAGGACAGAGAAGGAGGACTGAAAAATAGTGAAAGGGAGCCACAGAGGGAGAGGTACGGGGAGGGGGGCGGAAATAGCAATGGACTACAGGCCAGAGAGGAGGAAGCGACAAGGAATCAGCCTGGGAGAGATGGAGAAAAACAAAGAATAGCGATGGGCCACAGGGCAGAGAGGGAGGATTTTAAAAAGGGGACAGTGAGGTGGACAGAGATAAACTGAGAAATGCCAAAAAACCTTGATGAGCTGAAGGGGAACGACTGAAGCTGAAGGGGAATTAAAGAATAGGGACATGGAGCCAGACAGAGAGAGAACAATAAAGACAAAAAGCAGCTGTGGGACAGAGAGGGAAGAAATTAAAAGACAGGGACAGGGACCTGGAACAAGAGAATTGAAGAAAGAAAAAGTCTATTTAGAATACAGAGCAGGGATAGAGGAATTAAAAAATAGGGACACGAAGACAGAGAGGTAAGGGGTGGGAATTGTGAAGGGCTAAAGGGCAGGCGAGGAAAAATTTTAAAAGTTGGGATAGGAAGACAGACATAGATGAAGAAAGCCAAAAATAGTTATGGGCTGCAGGACAGAGACAGAGGATGAAAACAGAAGGACAGGGAACAGGACAGAAGCACAGAGAGAGGAAAAAAACATAGGGGTAGAACAACAGATAAAGAGGGGGACTTGGAGAATGAGGGAGGGAGAGGTGCAGGGAAGCAGAAAAAAATAACAGCAGCGAGAGAAAGAGAAGGCGGGGCAGGGAAGGACCAGGATGCAGAATAGGGACGACACGGCCCCAGGGGTCCAGGACTCACTGCAGCTCCCGCTCTCCAAGCTGCTTGGAAAACTGGACAGCTCAGACGTGTCTTTCTCTCTCTCTCTCTCTCCCCTGGCCCCGTGGCTCCGGTTGCTTGACTGTCATCCACCTAAGAGAACAGACTGGTGTCTTACAGCTCTTACAATACAAGGCTTCCCAGATACGTAGCCTCACACGTGCACGTGTTACCTGGCTGTACTGTGCTTCCAGTTACGCATACGGACCCTGCAGTGCACGTTGGCAATTGGGTCTGCTGAGGGCTACACTAAGAGGGATCCTTCCTCACACTGAGAGGCAGGCTGTCTCCTGTCTGCAGCTGGAGGCAGTTGCCAGCTGGCTCCTCTTTATTTTTTTCTTCAGCTGCTTTACCTTTTTCTGGCCTCTCCAGCTTCAGCAGCTCCTGTCCACAGCCAGGAAGCGTCCAGCTGTCCATTTTTGCCCATGCCACTAGGAGAATGAAGCCAAAGGCAACCCACACAAACCTGAGCCAGATGCAATCACCAGCATCCCTGGAGAGGAACCGCCAACCGAGTCCTCAGTGCTGCCTCTGGGAGAGGGAAAGAACAAGCAACCATTATCCACAGGGATGACTGTAGCTCTCCTCAGGCAGGAACCCCTCCTTCTGCAGGAGCTGCTGGAGACGTCGCTCTTTCCCTGAACTGATGCTAATAGCACCTGCATTTAAGGAGAATAAAGCATATTCAAGGGCCAGCTTGCTGCCATGAGGACAGGGTTTGTGGGCAGACCATGCCTACAGGACAGGCTTCAGGGGAGGTGCTGGAGCTGGGGGCAGCTGCATGGGGCGAGCAGGGCTGGAGGAGTTTTGCTGAGTTGGGGAGGCACCCAGCGCCTTTTCCAGAGGGTGGGCACCCAGAGGGGTGGGGGCAGCCATCTTCTGCCCCTCTTCCTGCATCCTCTCCACCAGCTCTCAGAAAATCCCTGGGACCTGCCCTGATGGGGCCTGACTCCAACTGACTTCAGCCTGTTGCACCGGTGGGTTGGAAACATCCTTGCAACTCGTCAGCATTCTCCAGCAGGCATGCCTCAGCAGCACCATCCTCTGGGGCTGCAGCCCTTTTACACAGAGGGGCCATCACCATCAGCCTCACTGGCCCCCCTGGGGCTCCTCCAGCCCCAGCCCACAGCTGCAGCCATGGCCCCTGACACCCACCGTGTAACCTGCTCCCTTGGACTCTCTGACAGCCACTCACCAAGTACAAAGGAGTACAAGCACAGCCATGAGTGCAAAGGAGACAGCAAGTGCTTATTCATTAATGCATAGAAGTCCCAGGAGTGAGTCTGCTATGGGGTTCGCTGCCTGTACCCTCATCCTTCCCCTGGGACAAGCTGGCAGTTGTTTCTGGAGCAGCAGATACAGAAAACGAAAATATAGCGATAGGGAGCAGGACAGAAGAACAGAAAGAGGTAAAATAAAATGAGGGAGGACTGAGGAGCAGAGAAAGAAAGGTACAGGGAAAAGGACAGGGAGATGGATAAGTCAATAAAAAAGGGGATGAGGAGCCTGCAAGGACATGGCAGAAGAAAAACAGGGTCAGGGAGCAGGACAGAGGGAAAGAGAGAGAAAATGATGAGCAAGTAGCCAAACAGACAGATCAAGAGAGAAATCAAATGAGAGGAATAAGGGAGGGAGGGAGGGAGACAAAAAGACAGGGAACAAGCCAGAGGGATTGAAGAGAAAGAGAGAGAGAGAGATCGGGACAAAGAGAGGGAGAAAGAAAAACCATCGCTGGGCTGCAGGATGAGAAAAAAGGGAGCAGAACAGAGGGGAATAATGGGACAGCAAGCTGGGCCGGGGGGGTATAGTGAGAAACAATGGGAGAACAGGTGGTATGGAGATATACAGACAAAGAGTTACAGGGAAGATGGAGGACAGAAAGAAAAGAGAAAAGGAGCAGGGAGCAGGGAAGAGATGGTGAAAGAAACATTAGAGACAGAGAGAGGAGGAGAGTGACAGCAGCAAGGCAGAGAGATCATGAAAGAACGAACCAGCGACGGGTAGCAGGCCAGAGGGACAAGGAAAGACTGGAGGAAGGACAGAGCGATCTAGAAAACAGGTGAGGGACAGGGAGCCAGAAAGCGGGATACTGCAAGAGAGAGAGGGACAGGGAGCAGGACGCTGAGATGGAGAACATACGAGAGCAACAGAAAGAATAAGAGAGGTGGACCACGAGAACAAACAGGAACAGAGAGGGGAAGCAATAAAAAATAGGGACAGGGAGCAGCACAAAGGGTCAGAAAGAGTAAGAGATGAACAGGAAGGAGAACAGGGACAGTGAGATACAGAATAGAAAAAAAACAGCAACAGTGAGCAAGACAAGGGGATAGAGAGAGGAAGGGAAGAAGGGAGGGAGGACAGACACAGGGAGGCAGGGACACAGAGCGGCATGTACAGGTGCAAAGAGGAAAAGAACATCAGAGAACAGGACAGAAAAAGAGATGGATTCAGATCAGGATAAAAAGATGGAAAAGGGAAAAACAACAATGGGCTGCAGGACAGAGACAGAGGATAACAAAAGGAAGGAGAAGGAGCAGGCCAAAGGCACAGAGAGAGAAAAAAAGCAGGGGGTGGTAGAACAAGATGGATGAAGGGAGAGAGGAAAAGGGAGCAGGACAGAAGAACAGTGAAAAGAGAACAGGTACAGGGAAGAACAAAAAAAGAAAAATCACAGCAGCATGCAAAAGAGAGAGGGCCAGGGAAGGGGCAGGGAGGGACCAGGGCACAGACGAGGGGTGACAGGTCCCTGAGGGCCCGGGACTCACCACAGCTCTCACTCTCAGTGCTGCTGGGAGAACTGGCCAGTTCAGATGCTTCTTCCTCCTTCTCTCCTCCCTTCCTCTTCTGTAACTCCAGTCACTCGGCTGTCCACCTAAGAGAATACGTGGATGTCTTACAGCTCTTACGAGACAAGGTTTCCTAGACACGTAGCCTCGCTTGCTCGCGCACTACGCGGCTGTACCACGCTTTGGGTTATGCCTACAGGCCCTGTGGTGCACACTGGTGGTCTGGCCTGCGGTGCATTACAAAGAGAGATCCCTTCCCACCCGGAGAGGCAGGCTCTCTCTTGCCTGCAGCGGGAGGCAGCGGTCAGCCAGATGGCCTTCCGTTTCTTCTTCTTTACCTTTCTCCAGCTTCTCTGGCTTCAGCCGCGGCAGCTCCTGTCCGCAGCCAGTAAGCGCTCCTCCTGTCCCTTTTCGCCCCCACACCACGAGGAGAGCGAGGTCAGGCAGAGACAACCCACGCAAGCCTGAGGCAGGTGCTGTCAGCAGCATCCCCACGGGAGGAATGGACAACCGCGTCCTCAGCGCGGCCTCTGGGACAGGGAAAGAAGAAGCGGTGACCGTTATTACCATAGGTCGCCCCTGGCCGAAGCCCTTCCTTCTTCAGGGGCTTCTGGAGACGCTGCTCCTTCCCCGCGCTGCTGGTAACGGCACCCGCGTTAAGAGAGAATCCAGCCCACTTGAGAGCCAGCTTGTGGTCTTCACAACAGGGCTTGGGGGCAATCTCGTGCTATGGGACAGGCTTCAGGGGAGGTGCTGGAGCAGGGGGCAGCTGCATGGGGTGAGCAGGGCCAAGAGAGGCTCAGGGGGAGCTCTGGCGAGTCGGGGAGGCGCCCCGCCTCCCCGCCTAGGGGATATCCGCCTCCTTCCTCTCTTCCCTTCTATCAGCTTTTAGGTAACTCCCTGGGGCTGCCCTGGCCCAGCTCGCCTCCAGCAGACCAAGAGCCTGCCGCAGCGGGCAGGTTGAAGCTTCCTGTCCCACCACCCCCGGGCAGCCAGCAGGCAGGAGACACCCCTGCACACTCAAAGGAGCTCGCTCGCCTCCCTGGTGCTCCTGGCCCTCACCCACCACCGCCAATCGCGCCCGGCACACCACCACGCTGTGGTAACAGCGAAGGCGGTGACGTCGGCGGCAGCAGCGAGCACCCAGCGCGCAGCGCTTGCCCAGGGGCGGCGGCAGCGCTGCCGTCTGCGTTTTGCGCGCCAAGCACCTGCCGACAGCGCGCCCACGGGGTGGAAGCGGCGTTTCCTGTACCGGCAGGCAGCAATGATCGCAGCGGCATGACTCCACAGGCACCGCAGTATCACATTGCCGTTACTGGCAGCGTGGATCATGTGGGCTGCACCGCGCCTGCGCAGATCCCGGGTGGCAGCACCGAGAGTCTGGAGGCGCGCCGCTTCTTGGGGAGTAGCCATAGCTGGAAGCCCACAGAAAACCACAGAAAACCTGCAATAAAACTGCACCTCGTGCCGCAGGGGCCGCGGCGGTAGCAACGACTACGGTGCACCGAAAGCGCCCGAGAGCAATACGACTTCCAGGCAGCCACGTCCATATAAACTACATCTCCCGGCATGCCCCGAGGAACGAACATGGCCGACCGGAAGCCCCGTGCAGCAATCCATGCTTTCTGAGCCTGCGGGGACACCGTTCCCCTCGCCGCCGACGTACCCGGAAGCCCTGCCGAGACCCCCCGCGGCTCCGGGTACCCCCACCGCCGGCAACGACCCAGGGCAGCGCCAACCCGCCCGGCTCGGGGCAGCCCCTCCCGCTCGGCTCCGGCCAGGGGCAGTGCAGAAAGTCCCTCGCCTTTCCCTGCGCCAGGTCCCCCGGGAACAGCGTCTCGCTCGGATCGGAGCGTGCGGCAGCCTCCGGTCGTCCCAGCCCCTCGCCCGTCCAGAAAGCGCCTGCCTGTAGCAGCGGCAGAACCGCTGCTGCCCAGGGGGGAAAGGAACGGCTCAGGGTGAAGCTCCCCAGGCTGCCCGTGGCCCGTGCGGAGCTGGGGGTCCAGAAGCAAAGGGGTTAGGGGAGGGGTGGAGCAGGGGAGCGGGGGCGCGAGACTGGAGGGCAGGGGACGCGGGGGGCACGGCCCAGGGAAAAAAAAAAAAAAAAAACCCGCACGGGGGGAAAAACCTTGTGTGGGGGGACGTTCGGGTGGAGAGCACTCGGGAGGGCGGAGAGACACGCAGAGGAGGACAGGGGGGAGGAGACGGACACGGACGGACGGACGGACGGCGGCTATGTGTGGGTACAAAGGTGCACGGGGGGACACGGGTGGGGATGACCTACACCAGGGGGTCCACCCGGCATAATCCACAGCAGATAACTCACCTGGGATAACCCGCAACGGATATTCCGCTCCGGAGAAGGAATCCACGCCAGATAATCCCCAGCAATGCCCCTCAAACTGTCCGCGGTTCACCCCAGATTTGGCCCAAATTGGCGCCGGTTTTTCGTTTGGGGTTTTCTTGTTTGTTGTTGTTGTTGTTCTTTTTTCTTTTTTCTTTTACATCATACAAAACTTGGGGGTTTCTGCTTTTCCAAAATATTCAGTTCTGGGGTTTTCCGGCGCTTTTCCACATCATAACAATGGGTCATTTTTGGTTTTCTGCGGTAAAGGGCGGGGGGGGGTGGGGTGGGGGGGGTGCTTGCTTTCCAGCTGCACAAATCCAGGCAGATTCAGCTTTCCTGGGAGCCCCAAACTGTGTTGCTCCCCCCCTCCAAATTGCATGGCCGCGCAGGGGAAAGTCCCCGTTTGGGGAAAACTGGCCCCAAAGCAGGATGGGAAAAGGGGGAAGGGACAGCTTTAGAAAGTGCTTTTATACCTTCAAGAGAGATTCGAGGGGGAGTTCGAGTTTTTAAATCCTTTCTATAAACAGGGTTTCTTTCCATTTTAGAAACCTTCTGTAGCATAGACTTTTACACTTACGTAGCTAGTTACACATACATATATTCAGGCAACAGATACCTTTGAGGCATATTACCTGCTTACACTGATATCTACTACATGTATGTGCCTATTTACAGCTTCATAGATTTATGCTTAAATATCATCTCTACTTACACGTCCGTGTCTATTTACACTTCTTATTCCATAGAACATCTATTTAGATGAGCTGGCTGTTTAGACTTGGATATTTTGCCACTCTGATATCTTAGGACTTCTCTCTTTAGACTTCGGTATCTACTTACAATCCTACCTCTTTAGACTTAGTTATCTGTTTACACTTCCATAGAACATTTACTTCGATTACACGGGATACCTACTTAGGCTTACTCGGTGACACAGGGTAAGCGTAGGTACCTCTACCTATCCAGACTGACTTCTGTTTTAAATTCCTTCACCTACATCATCTCTTTTTGCATTTTAAACTCCTTTATTTCTTAACATAGAGACAAGTTCTTTTTTATTTTAAAACCCTATCTATCTCCATTGAGATTTTTTAATAATTTCTATAACATAGCAGGTACAGGTTTGTATTTTGAAATCCTTTTACATATATATATATACACACACATAAAAACGAATATTATTTTTCAATATATATATATAAAGGCGAGAGATTTTTCTCTACTGCAATGCCTCGCACCCGTATTTCCAGTTTTTAACATGGTTAATCACACACACACACGAGTTTTCAGGCATTTTGGGGCTGTGACCCCCCCTTCTCTGGGGGGAAACCTCCCCGTGACACCTTCATCCCCCACTCACCTGCTCCTCTGTTTCATCATCACACCCCCGCCCCCCGTGACGTTGGGGGGCCCCAAATGACATCATCACCCCCCAGGCCCCTCCACACGCCTCCACACTTTTTAATCACCCCCCCAAAAAAGGCACAAAACAAGGAAAACAGCTACTTTAATAATGCCATTTACATATGTAGGCGCCCCCCCCAAAAAGGGGAGCTCCGCCAGAAAAATAAAATGGGGGCAGCCCCCCCAAACGGCTGCAGCCCCCCCCGGCCCCCGGCCCGCAAGCCGGCGGCTGCCCCACGCCGCAGGGGGAGCCTGCCGGGGGACGGTGCCGCACCTCTCGCTCAGGCTCTGCTCTGCAGTGCTCCCCCTCCGTTCCCGCGCTGGGACGGGCTCCCCGGGGCAACGAACCTCCCCGCTCCCTCTTGGCCCGGGACTCGCCCCACCACGCAGCCCTCGCTGCCGCACCCGCGGGGCACCTGCCGGAGACAGAGCCGGGAGCCTCCAGGCACGGGGCCGGCCCCTTACCCTCGGGACGCTTCACGACAGGCAGGCCAACCTGGGCCGGGGGGTACCTAGCGAGCATCACGAGACGCTTGCAACAAGACACCTGAAAAACAAAAAGCCCAAGCGATATTTCAGCATGTGAAAAAAACAGCACAGCAGTGAGTAGAGGAATTCACTCAGAGCAAGGGAGAGGAGAGCAGTTGAGCTCAAGGAGGATTCGAGGTAAGCAGGTCAGCTCCAAATACAAGACATCCTTTAAAAGCTAGAGCGACCTGAACGCTTCCCATCAGCATTAAGACTAACCGCTACGATTCCGAACACGTTCTTCGCATACAAGCACACGCTCTTGCCGGCGTTGGAAAACGTCTCACCCCTTCCTTACAGCACGGCTGCAGGGAGACGACCCTGCGAGGCTGCAGGACGAGGGCGTACCGCAATCAGAATCTACGCTTACAGGTCCGCCGCAACAGCTACGGCCCTCGCAGCTACTGCTGCACATCTTGCTGGCTCGGTTGACAAAGCTGGAAGCGAAGCGTAACGCTTTCGAGGGTAAAAGGAAAAGCAAAGGACAAATCGCAGCAATTCGCTTCATACTAAAAAAGCTGTGCGTGTGTTTATAAACATCCAATAAAAATACTTCTGCTGGAGAAGGACTGGATTTTCCTTTGGCGTTAATTTAACTTGCACAGCTGTGAATCGATACCAGTAGATTATCTGTCTCCAAGATACGCAGTTATCATTTGACCAGGGGTTTTTTGCGCCTTACGTCATTAGGAGCGACATCTGGCCAGCCGCGCCGCCCAAGAGAGATGCTGCTGAACTGCCAGGGAAACGCACCCTTGAAAGCCAGACAGAAAGTACTTCAGAGCACTCCGTCAAAAGAGCGGGGGGGAAAACACCCCGTAACGTTCAGTTGCCTCTCCTGGTCAACGTTCAGAACAAATACCTAACTGCTTAAACACACCTAAGCAATTGTACGCCACAGCTAGTTGGCAGTTACAGCTGAAACAACGCAAGGCAGTTTGTAGATCCAATTTTAACTTTTTTTTCCTAAAGTTACATCTAGGAGAGAAAAATCCATGACAGAAGAGATCCCCCATACGGTTTTACTTTGGGGGCAGAATCCAATCCCCGGGGCTGCAACGCGTAAGGCTACCAAAAAGGACCGGCAGATTTGCTAACGCTTTTGGCTGCGCCGAAGCACGCAGAGGAACGCGTGTTGATGACATCTCGGCTGTTGCAACTGAGAACCAGCGATGCCATCAACTTCTGGAAGACGTGCTGTGCTCGGGTCTTTGGAAGCAAATGGACTTTTTTTTTTTTTTTTTTTTAAGAGAGTGGAAAGTCTTGCTGCTGCTGACTTCCACTGCCAAGCGCATCATCTCTGACGATCCCCACTCTGATGGGGAGCTCATAAAACACAACTTCTTTGAATGAGAAAGATTTCCATTCTGGAAAATCTCTTTCCAGCTGAAGTAAGAAATCACACGCTGTAGGTTAAGAAAAAAGGATGCTGCCAAAGCAGTAACTCACCGAAACCACGTCAGGACTCGCTGTCGCTACTTACAAGGCTGGCAATGCTTCTCGGGAAAGCGACGCCGATTCCTCCTCTTTTGTCCACGTCTCTCCTTGGACCTTGATCGCTTTTAGTACGGACGCTAGTATCGCAGTAAGCTTTTCAAGACCTACTGTAAGATATTTTAAAAACTTATTGACTGAAAAAGCACACAGCTTTTATGACAAAAACAAAGCCTGTTTCTTCCGAACGCCTGAACTCTCACAAACATTGTCTTTCCTCTTTTACGACGCAATTATTTTCCCAATAGCATTTCCTAGTAAGCGCACAGAAACACAAGATTGCGCTTTCGGGAAGGCAAAATAAACGGAGGGAAGCCGATTCTGCACAGGCGTTAACACGCTCCAGTGCAGACCTTCTTTGACTTTTAGTATCTGCCTTAAAACAGTTCCTAGAAAAACTACAGAAGGAAGGAGAGCCGGCACATTCTTGACGTTAACTTTGAAGTCTGTACTACAAGCGCCTTAGGAAAAACGCGGACACGCATCGCGGACGTACCTTGTACTCGCAGACCGCTATGGAGCCTTTCCGTCCGTCTTGCACTTTCACGGCAGAAGAAAGGGCGACCACGGTGAAACGGCGGCAGCTGACGCTCTGCTGAAAGAGGAAAAAAAAAAAACCCGTAGCATAAAGCTGGGTAGGAGTCCCAAGCTTCCTGGTTTTGTGAAGTTTTGCAAAGACTACAACCGAGGGAAGGAAAAAATAGCCGTTTGGAACATATTGCCAAACAACATTTGGCCGTAAAACTCGGATGCGTTTGACACGCGCCCATTTTTTGGGAACTTGCTATTTGCTTCCTGTTATCGTTGTTCTTCCTTCAGAACCTCTGCTTGTAGCCAACTTGATTTGCTACCGGTTCAAGCGCTTCCCTTCCCGGTATTACTGGCACACGGACCCAGGCAAGTCACTGAACCGCTCTTCTGAACTTCTCCAAACGACAATTACAGCCACGAAAGAGGAGTTCAAGAGAGGAAAAGGAGAGGTCGGGCAGCAAAAGAGCTCTGCAGGCTGCCACCAGTCAACACTGCGCTCTTTTTTCTCTTTTAAATCCACCCCCCCCGCCCCCAAATACAAACAAAGAAACCCCCACGACCTTGTATTTTTTGCCTTTGGGAGCTCATCCCTGTCTCAGCACGAAGCGCAGACGACCCGTATCCCGATTTGCACGTGACGAATCCGTGTTCGGAAGAAATAGGCCAGATCCGTAAGACTGGTGTTATTTTGCGGGTTTTAACAATCGCAACGCAATCGCATCGACCGACGCGTTTGTGACAAAACTCATTAACTTCTAAACGTAGCACCTCCTTGGGTAAAAAAACGTGTTTGAGACTGAAAACAAAATGATGATTCAGAGCTCCCACTCCTGATGGAGCCGTGGGGAAAGGAAGGAAAGTGAAGACAAACAGCAGCAACATCAAGTGAAATTCGCCTCCAATTCCGAGCACGTGCCTAAGAGACTCTGCAAGTCCACACCTCAATCCTAGGAGCGACTAGCCCTTTTCTGGAAGGACAAACTTCCTTACTTCAAAGTCCTAGACCGAAGGCTCCACGGAACAGAACGTGGACCGAGCCACAGGACACCGTGCCATCCACGCCCGAACGGCAAAGAAAAATCACGGAAAACTAAACTTAAGTATCAGTTCCCATCGAGCTTCATTCCTTACGTTTCCACTGGCACCTAGGTGCTCAAAAATGAACTCTACTGACACCGCGTATTACTAACAATTTACTTCTGCGTATCAAAACAAAAGGCTATTTCCAGCTCGCCCATCCAATTAGCACGACCAACCAGAAGTGAAACACCGGAGCCTAAAGAAGGGAACAGGCAGCTTCATTTCTCCTAAGGCAAAGTCTGTTCTTTTGCCTGGAAGGCAAACATCCGTAACACCCAAGGGAGCACTGCAGGAACGAGGTGCGCTCTCTTACCTGCAGTTTGTCCTCGGCTTTTCTGCACGGGCAGCAGATTTGCCTTTCCTCTGGCTTTGATGTGGCGCACCCGTGGCGTCCTTGAACCGGCAAGTGTTTCTCCCCGCTCCCGCAGCCCCAGACGCGCCATTACCTGAGCAGCGAGCGGAATCAAGCACGCAGGATTTTCTGCATGGGACGCAGAAGGTGACACTGGAAAGGAGGAGGCAAAAAGAGAAGCGGTTTGCCCGGCAGCCACGACCATAGAAACTACACCTGCCGGCATGGCCCGGGGAACCAACGTGGCCGACCAAAAGCCCCGGGCTCCAAGATGCCGCGAGACACAGCCCTCCCTGCTTTTGACCCTGCGGGGACACCGTTCCCCACGCCATCGCCGCACGTGGAAGCCCCGCCGAGCCCCCAGCACGGCTCCGGGCAGCCCCCGCCACCGGCTCTGGCCGGCCTCCCACCACCGGCGCCGACCCGGCGACCCCCGCCGCACAGCCCCGAAGCGGCGCGGTGCCCCCCGCCGCACGGCCCCGAAGCGGCGCGGCGCCCCCCCGCCGCCCGGCCCCGAAGCGGCGCGGCGCCTCCCCGCCGCCCGGCCCCGGAGCGGCGCGGCTCGGCGCGGCGCCTCCCCGCCGCCCGGCCCCGGAGCGGCGCGGCGCCTCCCCGCCGCCCGGCCCCCGAGCGGAGCGGCGCGGCGCCCCCGGCCCCGACCGGCTCCAGGAAGCTCCGCCCGCCGGCTCCCACACGGCACCGCACCTTCCCCGCTCCGTGCCTCCCGCCGGCCCGGCCGCTCCCCCGCAGGCACCGCCGTCCTCCTCGGGGCTTTCCCCGCTCACCTCCTCGCTGCCTGCAGCCGCAGCCCAACGACCGCGCCGCGCCGCTCCGCGCGGGGAACCTCCGCCCACCGCCCCATGCCCGCCCCCGGCGCACCGCGCATGCGCCGGTTGGGACTGCCAGTTTAATCTCGAGGCGCTCGGCGACCTTCTGGATCATCCAGGGGACCTCTGGTTTCATCTCTATGCTCTGGACGACCTTCTCTATCGTCTGGGTCGACTTTCGCTGTCATCTCGATGGTCTGCGGAGCCGCTCTATACTCCGGGAGGACTTCTCCTTGCAGCTCTATGGTCTGAAGGACAGTCTTTAGCATCGGGGAGGACTTTCTGGCTCATCTCTATGCTCTGGAGGACCTTCTCTGTCATCCGGGAGGACTGTGTCGGCTAGTTTGGTGCTTTGGACGAGGTCGTTTTTTGCCGCGCTGGGTTTTGCTTTTTACACTTTTGTGTGCTGTGTACAATTTTGTTTGAATGATTGTGTTTGCATTTCTCGTTGTTTATTGTTTCTTTTGTTTTGTAGGGGGTGCCAGAAAAATGTAACTGCTTTGAATAATTAGTTGATTCAGTTTCATAACAAGATGGTAATTGCCCTTCCATGTGGGAGGAATGAATTGTTATAGGAAGATGTGGTGTTACTATTTTAATCATTGCTTCCTCCCACCTGGGAGGGTGTATGTATATATTTGTATACATATTTATATAGTACAAAGGAAAAAAAAACAAATAACAAACACTATAAAAAAAATGAACTAAAAAAAATTAAAAAATGGTAAGGCTGGTGCAGCAGTAGCAACCAGCTCCTACCCTGGGAGTAATTTCTTTTTTAATTTAAATTAATTATGACTCCCAGGGATAATTGTCATAATTGTCATTTTGTTTTCATTTCTACATGTCTGCAAAGGAAAAATTTCAATTCCACCTGGAACCTGCAAAGAAACAAAGCACCCCCACACCATCATAAAACGTTAGATACATTCCAAACGCACCGCTCATTCAGCTACCACCCAAACCACGCCTCGGTCTTGGCCGATCCATTCCACCACCAGCACGCCACAACGGACCGTCGCCCTGCCTCTGCGGCGCTCCCTGGGAACGGTGTTCCCGAGGGCCTCAAAAAAAAAAAAAAAAAAAATCGCCCTGCCTGAGAAAACCCCGGCCCGAGCCTGACCTCCGCCCAAACCTTGGCGATGATCATCGCCTCGCAGAGCAGCCGGGACCGGGGGAAAAAAAACGCAGCGGGGGGGAGGGAAATGCCCCAGCTGGGGTTTTTTTATTCTATAGTATATATGAAATAAATTACTCTCAACATTACATACGACCTGCAATAAAATACTTCACACGTACAAGGTTAGGCACATTCAGGAACCGAACAATCCTTCAACCACCGCTCACTCAAACCACTACACTTACACCACCCAGCTGCCACTGCAGCACAGCCCCCCGGTTCCAGAGCTATCCCTGCAACTGCCTCGCCGCGCACCTCTAAACAACCTTGGGCTCCGTACGATTCCCAAGTTTCACCTTCCGTTACGGCAAGGCGAAGAAGACGCTTCGCTACGTG
>NW_028121229.1:0-67117 GCF_965183815.1 Platalea leucorodia
ATTCTGGGAGGGCAGACTTTAGGCTGCTCAAGGAACTAGTTAGTAAGGTCCCCTGGGAATCCGCTTTCGAGGGTACTGGTGTCCATAAATGGGGGTCACTTTTTAAGAGCCGTTTCTTAAGAGCACAGGAGCGAGCAATTCCAATGTGTACCGGTGTTATGAAGAGCGGCTGAGGGAGCTGGGGTTGTTTAGCCTGGAGAAGAGGAGGCTGAGGGGAGACCTTATCGCTCTCTACAGCTACCTGAAAGGAGGTTGTAGCGAGGTGGGGGTCGGTCTCTTTTCCCAGGTAGCAAGCGATAGGAGGAGAGGAAATGGCCTCAAGTTGCGCCAGGGGAGGTTTAGATTGGATATTAGGAAAAATTTCTTCCCCAAAAGGCTTATCAAGTGTTGGAAGAGGCTGCCCAGGGAAGTGGTTGAGGCACCATGCCTGGAGGTATCTATGAGATGTGTAGACGTGGCGCCTAGGGCCGTGTTTAGTGGTGGGCTTGGCAGTGTTAGGTTAACGGTTGGACTCACTGATCTTAGAGGTCTTTTCCAACGTCTATGATTCTGTGATTCTATGATTTAACTTCAAGGCTGGCCAGTGTGGAGCCAGGGGTTGGACTCGATGATCCTCGTGGGTCGCTTCCAACTCAGGATATGCTGTGATGATGAGATTGCCACTGGCAGGCAGATGATGATAAATCCAAAGTAAAGCACCACGCAAGCTCCTGTGAAGAAAATTAACTCTAGCTCAGCTTTAGCCAGTGCACCAGGACAGCTGCGAGTCGCTGAGCCGGGGTGGGGCCGAAGGGCAGGGTTGCACGGCGCACGTGCCTGTGATGCGCTCTGGCGCCTGTGATGAGTCACAACGGGGACAGTTATCAGGGGCGCCAGCAGGCAGCGCTGCCCCAGTACGGCCTGGGCCAGCGGTGAGTGCACACGCCGGGGGAGGCTGGGCTGGACGAGGGCCGGGGCAGAAACGTGGGCCCCTGGCAGGGTGGGTTGTCAGTCGGCATCGAGGGCCCAGCCGCTCCCGGGAGCGCCTGGGGCAGGGCGCAGGCCTTGCTGCCTCCCAGCTGTCTCGCACCCTCTCCTACGTGCCGCCAGCTCCTTGCGGCTCCCATCCCTGCTCCCCCTGCCGCCAGCTCCCTCCCTCGCAGCCCCACTGAACCCCTTCTCTCCCTCCTCCTGCAGGCCATGGCTACCATAATATCCCTCATCCGCTTTGTGCTAAGCATCATCCAGCTCCCGCAGATGGTCGGTGATGAGCTGGATGAGGCCACGCGCGAGCGCATGCAGCAGCATGTGGAGCAGCTGAGCCAGGAGATGGCTCGGCTGCTGCAGGAGCTGGAGCAGAAGAGCCAGGAGCAGAGGATTCAGGAGCAGAGCGGCTTTTCCTGGGGAGCCCTGCTCTTTGCTGCCTTGCAGCAGTGGCAGTTCTGGGCCATTGCTGGAGTCCTGGTCCTGCTCTTGGGGCTCTGCTGGCGGCTCAGGAAAAGGGGCCGTCAGCCAGCCAGCAGCAGCAAGGAGGGCAGTTCCGGAAAAAAGGTGGCTAAGGAGGAACAAGAAGAAAAAGCCAGTGTTGCACTGGCTGTGGGCAGAATTTCCGCCAAGCGCCTCCTGGACCTGCCGCAATCGTTCACAATGGTGGAGGAGCTGGCGGATGAACTTCTCCGTATCTGCCGAAAACTTTCCAGGAATAGTTTCATGCCGCGGCTGAAGGCAGCCATCAGGGTGAGCGGCGTCTTAGAAGGCTGGAGTTCCTGTGAGGATGATGCTGTCTCCTGCCTGCTTGTGCCTCTGAAGCCCCCCCGTGGACACACCTTCCACCTGGAGCTGGGCACTGCGGAGGAGATGCCGGCAAGGAACTGCAGCCTCCGCGTGGAGCTGAAGTGCATCTGCACGAGGGAGCGGCTGGTGGGGGACATGCTGTGCTTCCTCCACCACCCCAAGGAGGAGCTGAGGAGAAATCAGGGTCCCAGCCTCCTAGGCACCCTCTGCACCGGCCCCTACCTGGACATGGAGAAAACCACCCGCTGGTTCCAGATATTGATAAAAGCGGCCTGGGTGCTTTTGCCTCAGTCGAGACACTGCCGTCTAACAGTGCTGCCCTCCAGGCGCTCCTGCAAGCTCCGGCTGACAAGCGCTTCCGATAGTACCCTCTTGATTGAGATGGTATTTGGTGTGCAGCAAGAGGACTCAGACACCTTCCTGAGCATCGAGTAGGCAGAGGCCAGCGTTAGCAGCAGCAGGACGTGGCCAGAGAGCTGTGCTGTGGCAGAGGTGCGGTTCTTCAGGCACAGGGCCCGGCCTGAAGACGCTCCCCGGGGAGCTGGTGCCGCAGAACTGAACATGCCGCCCATGGGGAACACGCTGCTCAACCGGCAGTGGGAATTGCTGCCGCACCTTTCCTCCACAGCAAAAGCACGCTCTGGGGAGTGAGACCGCATGCAGCTGAAGGGGCCAGTACAAGGAGCCCGGCAACAGAGACCCCCGTCGCTACCCGGGCAGCGACTGCCTGCCCTCTTCGAGAGAGTCCAGTCCCTCTGGCAGCTTCACCCTGTGCAGAGATGTCAATAAATCCCTCGGTTAACACACAAACACTGCGTCTGGGAGCGCCTGTGCATCGCTTTGTTGGGGAAGGCAGGCAGAGGGTGCTGACGGCTCAGCTGCCACAGAGTCGGGGGGCATTTTGCAGAAGAGCTGGTGCAGCGGGCTCTGGTTGCAGTGATTTCACTGAGCTTTGGCTTCCCAGGTGTTGTGGGTTAATCCCAGCAGGCAGCTTGACATCACACAGCTGCTCATTCACTTGCCCCCAGTGGGATGGCAGAGAGAATCCGCAGGGTAAAAGTGGGAAAGCTTGTGGGTTGAGAGAGGACAGGTTAGCAGGTAAAGCAAGAGCTACACGCCCAGGCAAAGCAACGTAAAGGATTCATTCACTACTCCCCTGGTCTGCCGACCAGACCTGCCTTTCCGGGAAGGGTTCTGCCTCGCTGGGGCTCAGGGTGAAGGCGCTACCAGGAAACTTCCTAACCTTGTATGGCCCTCAGATTCTTATCAGCTCTTGCTTTGTCATGTGGGTACCCACAAAGTCGCGACGAGAAGCCCGAGGGCGGTCAAAAGAGACTTCAAGGCCTCGGGGAGATTGGTAAAGGCATCAGGAGCGCAGGTAGTATTCTCCTCTGTCCTCCCAGTTGTAGGGAATGACGTCGAAAGAAACAGGCAGCCGCAGCGTATCAATACCTGGCTCCAAGGCTAGCGTCACTGGCAGAATTTGGGCTTTTCCAATCATGGGATGGGCTATGCGACACCAGGCCTGCTGGGGTCTGACGAGAGGCAGCGTTCTCAATGGGAGAAAAGTGTTTTTGCTCACCAATTGGCGGGGCTGATGGGAAGGGCTTTAAACTAGGTTTGAAGGGGGCAAGGGATAAAATCGGGCTTACTACTGGTAAGCTATGGGACGGCATGGCAACGTTTGAGGGACGGCGCGCTAGCGAGAGCTTTCGCTCTGCTCCGCGATGTACTGAGTACGCCGGAGCGCATTTGAAATATTTGTACGCTAATGCACGTGCTGTGAGGAATAGAGAGGAGGAACTAGAGGCCTTGGCTCAGTCCCAGAGCTACGGCGTCGTTGGCATAAGTGAGACCTGTTGGGAAGAGTCCTGTGGCTGGAGTGCTGGCATGGACGGTTATAGGCTGCTGCGGAGAGAGAGGCAGGGCAGGCGAGGCGGAGGGGTAGTGCCGTATGCAAAGGAGGGCTTGGACTGTACAGCGCTTGCAGCTGAGGACGACGTGGTTGAGAGCCTGTGCGTAAAGATTAGGGGAAAAGCCAATAAAGCGGAAGTTCTTGCAGGAGCCTACTATGGATCACCCAGGCAGGATGATGACACTGATGTAGTATTCTATAAGGAATCAAGGGCAATCTCTAGATCAGTCGCCCTGTGTCATCCTTCTGGGCGACTTCAACTTCCCAGCTGCTAACTGGGACTGTCATGGAGCAGACAGGAACAGGCCCGGGAAATTCCTGAAGCCCGCGTTGAAGAGAACTTTTTGAGAGGGGTCCTAAGGGAGCCAACTAGGAAAGGTGCCCTCCTAGCGCTGTTCTTTGTGCATAGAGACGGTCTCGTGGGCGAAGTGATGACCGGTGGCTGTCTTGGGCATAGTGATCAAGAAATGGCTGAGTTTAAGATCTTTGGTGATATGGGAAAAACTGTCCACAGAGCTACTGCCCTGGATTCTGGGAGGGCAGACTTTAGGCTGCTCAAGGAACTAGTTAGTAAGGTCCCCTGGGAATCCGCTTTCGAGGGTACTGGTGTCCATAAATGGGGGTCACTTTTTAAGAGCCGTTTCTTAAGAGCACAGGAGCGAGCAATTCCAATGTGTACCGGTGTTATGAAGAGCGGCTGAGGGAGCTGGGGTTGTTTAGCCTGGAGAAGAGGAGGCTGAGGGGAGACCTTATCGCTCTCTACAGCTACCTGAAAGGAGGTTGTAGCGAGGTGGGGGTCGGTCTCTTTTCCCAGGTAGCAAGCGATAGGAGGAGAGGAAATGGCCTCAAGTTGCGCCAGGGGAGGTTTAGATTGGATATTAGGAAAAATTTCTTCCCCAAAAGGCTTATCAAGTGTTGGAAGAGGCTGCCCAGGGAAGTGGTTGAGGCACCATGCCTGGAGGTATCTATGAGATGTGTAGACGTGGCGCCTAGGGCCGAGTTTAGTGGTGGGCTTGGCAGTGTTAGGTTAACAGTTGGACTCACTGATCTTAGAGGTCTTTTCCAACGTCTATGATTCTGTGATTCTATGATTTAACTTCAAGGCTGGCCAGTGTGGAGCCAGGGGTTGGACTCGATGATCCTCGTGGGTCGCTTCCAACTCAGGATATGCTGTGATGATGAGATTGCCACTGGCAGGCAGATGATGATAAATCCAAAGTAAAGCACCACGCAAGCTCCTGTGAAGAAAATTAACTCTAGCTCAGCTTTAGCCAGTGCACCAGGACAGCTGCGAGTCGCTGAGCCGGGGTGGGGCCGAAGGGCAGGGTTGCACGGCGCACGTGCCTGTGATGCGCTCTGGCGCCTGTGATGAGTCACAACGGGGACAGTTATCAGGGGCGCCAGCAGGCAGCGCTGCCCCAGTACGGCCTGGGCCAGCGGTGAGTGCACACGCCGGGGGAGGCTGGGCTGGACGAGGGCCGGGGCAGAAACGTGGGCCCCTGGCAGGGTGGGTTGTCAGTCGGCATCGAGGGCCCAGCCGCTCCCGGGAGCGCCTGGGGCAGGGCGCAGGCCTTGCTGCCTCCCAGCTGTCTCGCACCCTCTCCTACGTGCCGCCAGCTCCTTGCGGCTCCCATCCCTGCTCCCCCTGCCGCCAGCTCCCTCCCTCGCAGCCCCACTGAACCCCTTCTCTCCCTCCTCCTGCAGGCCATGGCTACCATAATATCCCTCATCCGCTTTGTGCTAAGCATCATCCAGCTCCCGCAGATGGTCGGTGATGAGCTGGATGAGGCCACGCGCGAGCGCATGCAGCAGCATGTGGAGCAGCTGAGCCAGGAGATGGCTCGGCTGCTGCAGGAGCTGGAGCAGAAGAGCCAGGAGCAGAGGATTCAGGAGCAGAGCGGCTTTTCCTGGGGAGCCCTGCTCTTTGCTGCCTTGCAGCAGTGGCAGTTCTGGGCCATTGCTGGAGTCCTGGTCCTGCTCTTGGGGCTCTGCTGGCGGCTCAGGAAAAGGGGCCGTCAGCCAGCCAGCAGCAGCAAGGAGGGCAGTTCCGGAAAAAAGGTGGCTAAGGAGGAACAAGAAGAAAAAGCCAGTGTTGCACTGGCTGTGGGCAGAATTTCCGCCAAGCGCCTCCTGGACCTGCCGCAATCGTTCACAATGGTGGAGGAGCTGGCGGATGAACTTCTCCGTATCTGCCGAAAACTTTCCAGGAATAGTTTCATGCCGCGGCTGAAGGCAGCCATCAGGGTGAGCGGCGTCTTAGAAGGCTGGAGTTCCTGTGAGGATGATGCTGTCTACTGCCTGCTTGTGCCTCTGAAGCCCCCCCGTGGACACACCTTCCACCTGGAGCTGGGCACTGCGGAGGAGATGCCGGCAAGGAACTGCAGCCTCCGCGTGGAGCTGAAGTGCGTCTGCACGAGGGAGCGGCTGGTGGGGGACATGCTGTGCTTCCTCCACCACCCCAAGGAGGAGCTGAGGAGAAATCAGGGTCCCAGCCTCCTAGGCACCCTCTGCACCGGCCCCTACCTGGACATGGAGAAAACCACCCGCTGGTTCCAGATATTGATAAAAGCGGCCTGGGTGCTTTTGCCTCAGTCGAGACACTGCCGTCTAACAGTGCTGCCCTCCAGGCGCTCCTGCAAGCTCCGGCTGACAAGCGCTTCCGATAGTACCCTCTTGATTGAGATGGTATTTGGTGTGCAGCAAGAGGACTCAGACACCTTCCTGAGCATCGAGTAGGCAGAGGCCAGCGTTAGCAGCAGCAGGACGTGGCCAGAGAGCTGTGCTGTGGCAGAGGTGCGGTTCTTCAGGCACAGGGCCCGGCCTGAAGACGCTCCCCGGGGAGCTGGTGCCGCAGAACTGAACATGCCGCCCATGGGGAACACGCTGCTCAACCGGCAGTGGGAATTGCTGCCGCACCTTTCCTCCACAGCAAAAGCACGCTCTGGGGAGTGAGACCGCATGCAGCTGAAGGGGCCAGTACAAGGAGCCCGGCAACAGAGACCCCCGTCGCTACCCGGGCAGCGACTGCCTGCCCTCTTCGAGAGAGTCCAGTCCCTCTGGCAGCTTCACCCTGTGCAGAGATGTCAATAAATCCCTCGGTTAACACACAAACACTGCGTCTGGGAGCGCCTGTGCATCGCTTTGTTGGGGAAGGCAGGCAGAGGGTGCTGACGGCTCAGCTGCCACAGAGTCGGGGGGCATTTTGCAGAAGAGCTGGTGCAGCGGGCTCTGGTTGCAGTGATTTCACTGAGCTTTGGCTTCCCAGGTGTTGTGGGTTAATCCCAGCAGGCAGCTTGACATCACACAGCTGCTCATTCACTTGCCCCCAGTGGGATGGCAGAGAGAATCCGCAGGGTAAAAGTGGGAAAGCTTGTGGGTTGAGAGAGGACAGGTTAGCAGGTAAAGCAAGAGCTACACGCCCAGGCAAAGCAACGTAAAGGATTCATTCACTACTCCCCTGGTCTGCCGACCAGACCTGCCTTTCCGGGAAGGGTTCTGCCTCGCTGGGGCTCAGGGTGAAGGCGCTACCAGGAAACTTCCTAACCTTGTATGGCCCTCAGATTCTTATCAGCTCTTGCTTTGTCATGTGGGTACCCACAAAGTCGCGACGAGAAGCCCGAGGGCGGTCAAAAGAGACTTCAAGGCCTCGGGGAGATTGGTAAAGGCATCAGGAGCGCAGGTAGTATTCTCCTCTGTCCTCCCAGTTGTAGGGAATGACGTCGAAAGAAACAGGCAGCCGCAGCGTATCAATACCTGGCTCCAAGGCTAGCGTCACTGGCAGAATTTGGGCTTTTCCAATCATGGGATGGGCTATGCGACACCAGGCCTGCTGGGGTCTGACGAGAGGCAGCGTTCTCAATGGGAGAAAAGTGTTTTTGCTCACCAATTGGCGGGGCTGATGGGAAGGGCTTTAAACTAGGTTTGAAGGGGGCAAGGGATAAAATCGGGCTTACTACTGGTAAGCTATGGGACGGCATGGCAACGTTTGAGGGACGGCGCGCTAGCGAGAGCTTTCGCTCTGCTCCGCGATGTACTGAGTACGCCGGAGCGCATTTGAAATATTTGTACGCTAATGCACGTGCTGTGAGGAATAGAGAGGAGGAACTAGAGGCCTTGGCTCAGTCCCAGAGCTACGGCGTCGTTGGCATAAGTGAGACCTGTTGGGAAGAGTCCTGTGGCTGGAGTGCTGGCATGGACGGTTATAGGCTGCTGCGGAGAGAGAGGCAGGGCAGGCGAGGCGGAGGGGTAGTGCCGTATGCAAAGGAGGGCTTGGACTGTACAGCGCTTGCAGCTGAGGACGACGTGGTTGAGAGCCTGTGCGTAAAGATTAGGGGAAAAGCCAATAAAGCGGAAGTTCTTGCAGGAGCCTACTATGGATCACCCAGGCAGGATGATGACACTGATGTAGTATTCTATAAGGAATCAAGGGCAATCTCTAGATCAGTCGCCCTGTGTCATCCTTCTGGGCGACTTCAACTTCCCAGCTGCTAACTGGGACTGTCATGGAGCAGACAGGAACAGGCCCGGGAAATTCCTGAAGCCCGCGTTGAAGAGAACTTTTTGAGAGGGGTCCTAAGGGAGCCAACTAGGAAAGGTGCCCTCCTAGCGCTGTTCTTTGTGCATAGAGACGGTCTCGTGGGCGAAGTGATGACCGGTGGCTGTCTTGGGCCTAGTGATCAAGAAATGGCTGAGTTTAAGATCTTTGGTGATATGGGAAAAACTGTCCACAGAGCTACTGCCCTGGATTCTGGGAGGGCAGACTTTAGGCTGCTCAAGGAACTAGTTAGTAAGGTCCCCTGGGAATCCGCTTTCGAGGGTACTGGTGTCCATAAATGGGGGTCACTTTTTAAGAGCCGTTTCTTAAGAGCACAGGAGCGAGCAATTCCAATGTGTACCGGTGTTATGAAGAGCGGCTGAGGGAGCTGGGGTTGTTTAGCCTGGAGAAGAGGAGGCTGAGGGGAGACCTTATCGCTCTCTACAGCTACCTGAAAGGAGGTTGTAGCGAGGTGGGGGTCGGTCTCTTTTCCCAGGTAGCAAGCGATAGGAGGAGAGGAAATGGCCTCAAGTTGCGCCAGGGGAGGTTTAGATTGGATATTAGGAAAAATTTCTTCCCCAAAAGGCTTATCAAGTGTTGGAAGAGGCTGCCCAGGGAAGTGGTTGAGGCACCATGCCTGGAGGTATCTATGAGATGTGTAGACGTGGCGCCTAGGGCCGTGTTTAGTGGTGGGCTTGGCAGTGTTAGGTTAACGGTTGGACTCACTGATCTTAGAGGTCTTTTCCAACGTCTATGATTCTGTGATTCTATGATTTAACTTCAAGGCTGGCCAGTGTGGAGCCAGGGGTTGGACTCGATGATCCTCGTGGGTCGCTTCCAACTCAGGATATGCTGTGATGATGAGATTGCCACTGGCAGGCAGATGATGATAAATCCAAAGTAAAGCACCACGCAAGCTCCTGTGAAGAAAATTAACTCTAGCTCAGCTTTAGCCAGTGCACCAGGACAGCTGCGAGTCGCTGAGCCGGGGTGGGGCCGAAGGGCAGGGTTGCACGGCGCACGTGCCTGTGATGCGCTCTGGCGCCTGTGATGAGTCACAACGGGGACAGTTATCAGGGGCGCCAGCAGGCAGCGCTGCCCCAGTACGGCCTGGGCCAGCGGTGAGTGCACACGCCGGGGGAGGCTGGGCTGGACGAGGGCCGGGGCAGAAACGTGGGCCCCTGGCAGGGTGGGTTGTCAGTCGGCATCGAGGGCCCAGCCGCTCCCGGGAGCGCCTGGGGCAGGGCGCAGGCCTTGCTGCCTCCCAGCTGTCTCGCACCCTCTCCTACGTGCCGCCAGCTCCTTGCGGCTCCCATCCCTGCTCCCCCTGCCGCCAGCTCCCTCCCTCGCAGCCCCACTGAACCCCTTCTCTCCCTCCTCCTGCAGGCCATGGCTACCATAATATCCCTCATCCGCTTTGTGCTAAGCATCATCCAGCTCCCGCAGATGGTCGGTGATGAGCTGGATGAGGCCACGCGCGAGCGCATGCAGCAGCATGTGGAGCAGCTGAGCCAGGAGATGGCTCGGCTGCTGCAGGAGCTGGAGCAGAAGAGCCAGGAGCAGAGGATTCAGGAGCAGAGCGGCTTTTCCTGGGGAGCCCTGCTCTTTGCTGCCTTGCAGCAGTGGCAGTTCTGGGCCATTGCTGGAGTCCTGGTCCTGCTCTTGGGGCTCTGCTGGCGGCTCAGGAAAAGGGGCCGTCAGCCAGCCAGCAGCAGCAAGGAGGGCAGTTCCGGAAAAAAGGTGGCTAAGGAGGAACAAGAAGAAAAAGCCAGTGTTGCACTGGCTGTGGGCAGAATTTCCGCCAAGCGCCTCCTGGACCTGCCGCAATCGTTCACAATGGTGGAGGAGCTGGCGGATGAACTTCTCCGTATCTGCCGAAAACTTTCCAGGAATAGTTTCATGCCGCGGCTGAAGGCAGCCATCAGGGTGAGCGGCGTCTTAGAAGGCTGGAGTTCCTGTGAGGATGATGCTGTCTACTGCCTGCTTGTGCCTCTGAAGCCCCCCCGTGGACACACCTTCCACCTGGAGCTGGGCACTGCGGAGGAGATGCCGGCAAGGAACTGCAGCCTCCGCGTGGAGCTGAAGTGCATCTGCACGAGGGAGCGGCTGGTGGGGGACATGCTGTGCTTCCTCCACCACCCCAAGGAGGAGCTGAGGAGAAATCAGGGTCCCAGCCTCCTAGGCACCCTCTGCACCGGCCCCTACCTGGACATGGAGAAAACCACCCGCTGGTTCCAGATATTGATAAAAGCGGCCTGGGTGCTTTTGCCTCAGTCGAGACACTGCCGTCTAACAGTGCTGCCCTCCAGGCGCTCCTGCAAGCTCCGGCTGACAAGCGCTTCCGATAGTACCCTCTTGATTGAGATGGTATTTGGTGTGCAGCAAGAGGACTCAGACACCTTCCTGAGCATCGAGTAGGCAGAGGCCAGCGTTAGCAGCAGCAGGACGTGGCCAGAGAGCTGTGCTGTGGCAGAGGTGCGGTTCTTCAGGCACAGGGCCCGGCCTGAAGACGCTCCCCGGGGAGCTGGTGCCGCAGAACTGAACATGCCGCCCATGGGGAACACGCTGCTCAACCGGCAGTGGGAATTGCTGCCGCACCTTTCCTCCACAGCAAAAGCACGCTCTGGGGAGTGAGACCGCATGCAGCTGAAGGGGCCAGTACAAGGAGCCCGGCAACAGAGACCCCCGTCGCTACCCGGGCAGCGACTGCCTGCCCTCTTCGAGAGAGTCCAGTCCCTCTGGCAGCTTCACCCTGTGCAGAGATGTCAATAAATCCCTCGGTTAACACACAAACACTGCGTCTGGGAGCGCCTGTGCATCGCTTTGTTGGGGAAGGCAGGCAGAGGGTGCTGACGGCTCAGCTGCCACAGAGTCGGGGGGCATTTTGCAGAAGAGCTGGTGCAGCGGGCTCTGGTTGCAGTGATTTCACTGAGCTTTGGCTTCCCAGGTGTTGTGGGTTAATCCCAGCAGGCAGCTTGACATCACACAGCTGCTCATTCACTTGCCCCCAGTGGGATGGCAGAGAGAATCCGCAGGGTAAAAGTGGGAAAGCTTGTGGGTTGAGAGAGGACAGGTTAGCAGGTAAAGCAAGAGCTACACGCCCAGGCAAAGCAACGTAAAGGATTCATTCACTACTCCCCTGGTCTGCCGACCAGACCTGCCTTTCCGGGAAGGGTTCTGCCTCGCTGGGGCTCAGGGTGAAGGCGCTACCAGGAAACTTCCTAACCTTGTATGGCCCTCAGATTCTTATCAGCTCTTGCTTTGTCATGTGGGTACCCACAAAGTCGCGACGAGAAGCCCGAGGGCGGTCAAAAGAGACTTCAAGGCCTCGGGGAGATTGGTAAAGGCATCAGGAGCGCAGGTAGTATTCTCCTCTGTCCTCCCAGTTGTAGGGAATGACGTCGAAAGAAACAGGCAGCCGCAGCGTATCAATACCTGGCTCCAAGGCTAGCGTCACTGGCAGAATTTGGGCTTTTCCAATCATGGGATGGGCTATGCGACACCAGGCCTGCTGGGGTCTGACGAGAGGCAGCGTTCTCAATGGGAGAAAAGTGTTTTTGCTCACCAATTGGCGGGGCTGATGGGAAGGGCTTTAAACTAGGTTTGAAGGGGGCAAGGGATAAAATCGGGCTTACTACTGGTAAGCTATGGGACGGCATGGCAACGTTTGAGGGACGGCGCGCTAGCGAGAGCTTTCGCTCTGCTCCGCGATGTACTGAGTACGCCGGAGCGCATTTGAAATATTTGTACGCTAATGCACGTGCTGTGAGGAATAGAGAGGAGGAACTAGAGGCCTTGGCTCAGTCCCAGAGCTACGGCGTCGTTGGCATAAGTGAGACCTGTTGGGAAGAGTCCTGTGGCTGGAGTGCTGGCATGGACGGTTATAGGCTGCTGCGGAGAGAGAGGCAGGGCAGGCGAGGCGGAGGGGTAGTGCCGTATGCAAAGGAGGGCTTGGACTGTACAGCGCTTGCAGCTGAGGACGACGTGGTTGAGAGCCTGTGCGTAAAGATTAGGGGAAAAGCCAATAAAGCGGAAGTTCTTGCAGGAGCCTACTATGGATCACCCAGGCAGGATGATGACACTGATGTAGTATTCTATAAGGAATCAAGGGCAATCTCTAGATCAGTCGCCCTGTGTCATCCTTCTGGGCGACTTCAACTTCCCAGCTGCTAACTGGGACTGTCATGGAGCAGACAGGAACAGGCCCGGGAAATTCCTGAAGCCCGCGTTGAAGAGAACTTTTTGAGAGGGGTCCTAAGGGAGCCAACTAGGAAAGGTGCCCTCCTAGCGCTGTTCTTTGTGCATAGAGACGGTCTCGTGGGCGAAGTGATGACCGGTGGCTGTCTTGGGCATAGTGATCAAGAAATGGCTGAGTTTAAGATCTTTGGTGATATGGGAAAAACTGTCCACAGAGCTACTGCCCTGGATTCTGGGAGGGCAGACTTTAGGCTGCTCAAGGAACTAGTTAGTAAGGTCCCCTGGGAATCCGCTTTCGAGGGTACTGGTGTCCATAAATGGGGGTCACTTTTTAAGAGCCGTTTCTTAAGAGCACAGGAGCGAGCAATTCCAATGTGTACCGGTGTTATGAAGAGCGGCTGAGGGAGCTGGGGTTGTTTAGCCTGGAGAAGAGGAGGCTGAGGGGAGACCTTATCGCTCTCTACAGCTACCTGAAAGGAGGTTGTAGCGAGGTGGGGGTCGGTCTCTTTTCCCAGGTAGCAAGCGATAGGAGGAGAGGAAATGGCCTCAAGTTGCGCCAGGGGAGGTTTAGATTGGATATTAGGAAAAATTTCTTCCCCAAAAGGCTTATCAAGTGTTGGAAGAGGCTGCCCAGGGAAGTGGTTGAGGCACCATGCCTGGAGGTATCTATGAGATGTGTAGACGTGGCGCCTAGGGCCGTGTTTAGTGGTGGGCTTGGCAGTGTTAGGTTAACGGTTGGACTCACTGATCTTAGAGGTCTTTTCCAACGTCTATGATTCTGTGATTCTATGATTTAACTTCAAGGCTGGCCAGTGTGGAGCCAGGGGTTGGACTCGATGATCCTCGTGGGTCGCTTCCAACTCAGGATATGCTGTGATGATGAGATTGCCACTGGCAGGCAGATGATGATAAATCCAAAGTAAAGCACCACGCAAGCTCCTGTGAAGAAAATTAACTCTAGCTCAGCTTTAGCCAGTGCACCAGGACAGCTGCGAGTCGCTGAGCCGGGGTGGGGCCGAAGGGCAGGGTTGCACGGCGCACGTGCCTGTGATGCGCTCTGGCGCCTGTGATGAGTCACAACGGGGACAGTTATCAGGGGCGCCAGCAGGCAGCGCTGCCCCAGTACGGCCTGGGCCAGCGGTGAGTGCACACGCCGGGGGAGGCTGGGCTGGACGAGGGCCGGGGCAGAAACGTGGGCCCCTGGCAGGGTGGGTTGTCAGTCGGCATCGAGGGCCCAGCCGCTCCCGGGAGCGCCTGGGGCAGGGCGCAGGCCTTGCTGCCTCCCAGCTGTCTCGCACCCTCTCCTACGTGCCGCCAGCTCCTTGCGGCTCCCATCCCTGCTCCCCCTGCCGCCAGCTCCCTCCCTCGCAGCCCCACTGAACCCCTTCTCTCCCTCCTCCTGCAGGCCATGGCTACCATAATATCCCTCATCCGCTTTGTGCTAAGCATCATCCAGCTCCCGCAGATGGTCGGTGATGAGCTGGATGAGGCCACGCGCGAGCGCATGCAGCAGCATGTGGAGCAGCTGAGCCAGGAGATGGCTCGGCTGCTGCAGGAGCTGGAGCAGAAGAGCCAGGAGCAGAGGATTCAGGAGCAGAGCGGCTTTTCCTGGGGAGCCCTGCTCTTTGCTGCCTTGCAGCAGTGGCAGTTCTGGGCCATTGCTGGAGTCCTGGTCCTGCTCTTGGGGCTCTGCTGGCGGCTCAGGAAAAGGGGCCGTCAGCCAGCCAGCAGCAGCAAGGAGGGCAGTTCCGGAAAAAAGGTGGCTAAGGAGGAACAAGAAGAAAAAGCCAGTGTTGCACTGGCTGTGGGCAGAATTTCCGCCAAGCGCCTCCTGGACCTGCCGCAATCGTTCACAATGGTGGAGGAGCTGGCGGATGAACTTCTCCGTATCTGCCGAAAACTTTCCAGGAATAGTTTCATGCCGCGGCTGAAGGCAGCCATCAGGGTGAGCGGCGTCTTAGAAGGCTGGAGTTCCTGTGAGGATGATGCTGTCTACTGCCTGCTTGTGCCTCTGAAGCCCCCCCGTGGACACACCTTCCACCTGGAGCTGGGCACTGCGGAGGAGATGCCGGCAAGGAACTGCAGCCTCCGCGTGGAGCTGAAGTGCATCTGCACGAGGGAGCGGCTGGTGGGGGACATGCTGTGCTTCCTCCACCACCCCAAGGAGGAGCTGAGGAGAAATCAGGGTCCCAGCCTCCTAGGCACCCTCTGCACCGGCCCCTACCTGGACATGGAGAAAACCACCCGCTGGTTCCAGATATTGATAAAAGCGGCCTGGGTGCTTTTGCCTCAGTCGAGACACTGCCGTCTAACAGTGCTGCCCTCCAGGCGCTCCTGCAAGCTCCGGCTGACAAGCGCTTCCGATAGTACCCTCTTGATTGAGATGGTATTTGGTGTGCAGCAAGAGGACTCAGACACCTTCCTGAGCATCGAGTAGGCAGAGGCCAGCGTTAGCAGCAGCAGGACGTGGCCAGAGAGCTGTGCTGTGGCAGAGGTGCGGTTCTTCAGGCACAGGGCCCGGCCTGAAGACGCTCCCCGGGGAGCTGGTGCCGCAGAACTGAACATGCCGCCCATGGGGAACACGCTGCTCAACCGGCAGTGGGAATTGCTGCCGCACCTTTCCTCCACAGCAAAAGCACGCTCTGGGGAGTGAGACCGCATGCAGCTGAAGGGGCCAGTACAAGGAGCCCGGCAACAGAGACCCCCGTCGCTACCCGGGCAGCGACTGCCTGCCCTCTTCGAGAGAGTCCAGTCCCTCTGGCAGCTTCACCCTGTGCAGAGATGTCAATAAATCCCTCGGTTAACACACAAACACTGCGTCTGGGAGCGCCTGTGCATCGCTTTGTTGGGGAAGGCAGGCAGAGGGTGCTGACGGCTCAGCTGCCACAGAGTCGGGGGGCATTTTGCAGAAGAGCTGGTGCAGCGGGCTCTGGTTGCAGTGATTTCACTGAGCTTTGGCTTCCCAGGTGTTGTGGGTTAATCCCAGCAGGCAGCTTGACATCACACAGCTGCTCATTCACTTGCCCCCAGTGGGATGGCAGAGAGAATCCGCAGGGTAAAAGTGGGAAAGCTTGTGGGTTGAGAGAGGACAGGTTAGCAGGTAAAGCAAGAGCTACACGCCCAGGCAAAGCAACGTAAAGGATTCATTCACTACTCCCCTGGTCTGCCGACCAGACCTGCCTTTCCGGGAAGGGTTCTGCCTCGCTGGGGCTCAGGGTGAAGGCGCTACCAGGAAACTTCCTAACCTTGTATGGCCCTCAGATTCTTATCAGCTCTTGCTTTGTCATGTGGGTACCCACAAAGTCGCGACGAGAAGCCCGAGGGCGGTCAAAAGAGACTTCAAGGCCTCGGGGAGATTGGTAAAGGCATCAGGAGCGCAGGTAGTATTCTCCTCTGTCCTCCCAGTTGTAGGGAATGACGTCGAAAGAAACAGGCAGCCGCAGCGTATCAATACCTGGCTCCAAGGCTAGCGTCACTGGCAGAATTTGGGCTTTTCCAATCATGGGATGGGCTATGCGACACCAGGCCTGCTGGGGTCTGACGAGAGGCAGCGTTCTCAATGGGAGAAAAGTGTTTTTGCTCACCAATTGGCGGGGCTGATGGGAAGGGCTTTAAACTAGGTTTGAAGGGGGCAAGGGATAAAATCGGGCTTACTACTGGTAAGCTATGGGACGGCATGGCAACGTTTGAGGGACGGCGCGCTAGCGAGAGCTTTCGCTCTGCTCCGCGATGTACTGAGTACGCCGGAGCGCATTTGAAATATTTGTACGCTAATGCACGTGCTGTGAGGAATAGAGAGGAGGAACTAGAGGCCTTGGCTCAGTCCCAGAGCTACGGCGTCGTTGGCATAAGTGAGACCTGTTGGGAAGAGTCCTGTGGCTGGAGTGCTGGCATGGACGGTTATAGGCTGCTGCGGAGAGAGAGGCAGGGCAGGCGAGGCGGAGGGGTAGTGCCGTATGCAAAGGAGGGCTTGGACTGTACAGCGCTTGCAGCTGAGGACGACGTGGTTGAGAGCCTGTGCGTAAAGATTAGGGGAAAAGCCAATAAAGCGGAAGTTCTTGCAGGAGCCTACTATGGATCACCCAGGCAGGATGATGACACTGATGTAGTATTCTATAAGGAATCAAGGGCAATCTCTAGATCAGTCGCCCTGTGTCATCCTTCTGGGCGACTTCAACTTCCCAGCTGCTAACTGGGACTGTCATGGAGCAGACAGGAACAGGCCCGGGAAATTCCTGAAGCCCGCGTTGAAGAGAACTTTTTGAGAGGGGTCCTAAGGGAGCCAACTAGGAAAGGTGCCCTCCTAGCGCTGTTCTTTGTGCATAGAGACGGTCTCGTGGGCGAAGTGATGACCGGTGGCTGTCTTGGGCATAGTGATCAAGAAATGGCTGAGTTTAAGATCTTTGGTGATATGGGAAAAACTGTCCACAGAGCTACTGCCCTGGATTCTGGGAGGGCAGACTTTAGGCTGCTCAAGGAACTAGTTAGTAAGGTCCCCTGGGAATCCGCTTTCGAGGGTACTGGTGTCCATAAATGGGGGTCACTTTTTAAGAGCCGTTTCTTAAGAGCACAGGAGCGAGCAATTCCAATGTGTACCGGTGTTATGAAGAGCGGCTGAGGGAGCTGGGGTTGTTTAGCCTGGAGAAGAGGAGGCTGAGGGGAGACCTTATCGCTCTCTACAGCTACCTGAAAGGAGGTTGTAGCGAGGTGGGGGTCGGTCTCTTTTCCCAGGTAGCAAGCGATAGGAGGAGAGGAAATGGCCTCAAGTTGCGCCAGGGGAGGTTTAGATTGGATATTAGGAAAAATTTCTTCCCCAAAAGGCTTATCAAGTGTTGGAAGAGGCTGCCCAGGGAAGTGGTTGAGGCACCATGCCTGGAGGTATCTATGAGATGTGTAGACGTGGCGCCTAGGGCCGTGTTTAGTGGTGGGCTTGGCAGTGTTAGGTTAACGGTTGGACTCACTGATCTTAGAGGTCTTTTCCAACGTCTATGATTCTGTGATTCTATGATTTAACTTCAAGGCTGGCCAGTGTGGAGCCAGGGGTTGGACTCGATGATCCTCGTGGGTCGCTTCCAACTCAGGATATGCTGTGATGATGAGATTGCCACTGGCAGGCAGATGATGATAAATCCAAAGTAAAGCACCACGCAAGCTCCTGTGAAGAAAATTAACTCTAGCTCAGCTTTAGCCAGTGCACCAGGACAGCTGCGAGTCGCTGAGCCGGGGTGGGGCCGAAGGGCAGGGTTGCACGGCGCACGTGCCTGTGATGCGCTCTGGCGCCTGTGATGAGTCACAATGGGGACAGTTATCAGGGGCGCCAGCAGGCAGCGCTGCCCCAGTACGGCCTGGGCCAGCGGTGAGTGCACACGCCGGGGGAGGCTGGGCTGGACGAGGGCCGGGGCAGAAACGTGGGCCCCTGGCAGGGTGGGTTGTCAGTCGGCATCGAGGGTCCAGCCGCTCCCGGGAGCGCCTGGGGCAGGGCGCAGGCCTTGCTGCCTCCCAGCTGTCTCGCACCCTCTCCTACGTGCCGCCAGCTCCTTGCGGCTCCCATCCCTGCTCCCCCTGCCGCCAGCTCCCTCCCTCGCGGCCCCACTGAACCCCTTCTCTCCCTCCTCCTGCAGGCCATGGCTACCATAATATCCCTCATCCGCTTTGTGCTAAGCATCATCCAGCTCCCGCAGATGGTCGGTGATGAGCTGGATGAGGCCACGCGCGAGCGCATGCAGCAGCATGCGGAGCAGCTGAGCCAGGAGATGGCTCGGCTGCTGCAGGAGCTGGAGCAGAAGAGCCAGGAGCAGAGGATTCAGGAGCAGAGCGGCTTTTCCTGGGGAGCCCTGCTCTTTGCTGCCTTGCAGCAGTGGCAGTTCTGGGCCATTGCTGGAGTCCTGGTCCTGCTCTTGGGGCTCTGCTGGCGGCTCAGGAAAAGGGGCCGTCAGCCAGCCAGCAGCAGCAAGGAGGGCAGTTCCGGAAAAAAGGTGGCTAAGGAGGAGCAAGAAGAAAAAGCCAGTGTTGCACTGGCTGTGGGCAGAATTTCCGCCAAGCGCCTCCTGGACCTGCCGCAATCGTTCACAATGGTGGAGGAGCTGGCGGATGAACTTCTCCGTATCTGCCGAAAACTTTCCAGGAATAGTTTCATGCCGCGGCTGAAGGCAGCCATCAGGGTGAGCGGCGCCTTAGAAGGCTGGAGTTCCTGTGAGGATGATGCTGTCTCCTGCCTGCTTGTGCCTCTGAAGCCCCCCCGTGGACACACCTTCCACCTGGAGCTGGGCACTGCGGAGGAGATGCCGGCAAGGAACTGCAGCCTCCGCGTGGAGCTGAAGTGCATCTGCACGAGGGAGCGGCTGGTGGGGGACATGCTGTGCTTCCTCCACCACCCCAAGGAGGAGCTGAGGAGAAATCAGGGTCCCAGCCTCCTAGGCACCCTCTGCACCGGCCCCTACCTGGACATGGAGAAAACCACCCGCTGGTTCCAGATATTGATAAAAGCGGCCTGGGTGCTTTTGCCTCAGTCGAGACACTGCCGTCTAACAGTGCTGCCCTCCAGGCGCTCCTGCAAGCTCCGGCTGACAAGCGCTTCCGATAGTACCCTCTTGATTGAGATGGTATTTGGTGTGCAGCAAGAGGACTCAGACACCTTCCTGAGCATCGAGTAGGCAGAGGCCAGCGTTAGCAGCAGCAGGACGTGGCCAGAGAGCTGTGCTGTGGCAGAGGTGCGGTTCTTCAGGCACAGGGCCCGGCCTGAAGACGCTCCCCGGGGAGCTGGTGCCGCAGAACTGAACATGCCGCCCATGGGGAACACGCTGCTCAACCGGCAGTGGGAATTGCTGCCGCACCTTTCCTCCACAGCAAAAGCACGCTCTGGGGAGTGAGACCGCATGCAGCTGAAGGGGCCAGTACAAGGAGCCCGGCAACAGAGACCCCCGTCGCTACCCGGGCAGCGACTGCCTGCCCTCTTCGAGAGAGTCCAGTCCCTCTGGCAGCTTCACCCTGTGCAGAGATGTCAATAAATCCCTCGGTTAACACACAAACACTGCGTCTGGGAGCGCCTGTGCATCGCTTTGTTGGGGAAGGCAGGCAGAGGGTGCTGACGGCTCAGCTGCCACAGAGTCGGGGGGCATTTTGCAGAAGAGCTGGTGCAGCGGGCTCTGGTTGCAGTGATTTCACTGAGCTTTGGCTTCCCAGGTGTTGTGGGTTAATCCCAGCAGGCAGCTTGACATCACACAGCTGCTCATTCACTTGCCCCCAGTGGGATGGCAGAGAGAATCCGCAGGGTAAAAGTGGGAAAGCTTGTGGGTTGAGAGAGGACAGGTTAGCAGGTAAAGCAAGAGCTACACGCCCAGGCAAAGCAACGTAAAGGATTCATTCACTACTCCCCTGGTCTGCCGACCAGACCTGCCTTTCCGGGAAGGGTTCTGCCTCGCTGGGGCTCAGGGTGAAGGCGCTACCAGGAAACTTCCTAACCTTGTATGGCCCTCAGATTCTTATCAGCTCTTGCTTTGTCATGTGGGTACCCACAAAGTCGCGACGAGAAGCCCGAGGGCGGTCAAAAGAGACTTCAAGGCCTCGGGGAGATTGGTAAAGGCATCAGGAGCGCAGGTAGTATTCTCCTCTGTCCTCCCAGTTGTAGGGAATGACGTCGAAAGAAACAGGCAGCCGCAGCGTATCAATACCTGGCTCCAAGGCTAGCGTCACTGGCAGAATTTGGGCTTTTCCAATCATGGGATGGGCTATGCGACACCAGGCCTGCTGGGGTCTGACGAGAGGCAGCGTTCTCAATGGGAGAAAAGTGTTTTTGCTCACCAATTGGCGGGGCTGATGGGAAGGGCTTTAAACTAGGTTTGAAGGGGGCAAGGGATAAAATCGGGCTTACTACTGGTAAGCTATGGGACGGCATGGCAACGTTTGAGGGACGGCGCGCTAGCGAGAGCTTTCGCTCTGCTCCGCGATGTACTGAGTACGCCGGAGCGCATTTGAAATATTTGTACGCTAATGCACGTGCTGTGAGGAATAGAGAGGAGGAACTAGAGGCCTTGGCTCAGTCCCAGAGCTACGGCGTCGTTGGCGTAAGTGAGACCTGTTGGGAAGAGTCCTGTGGCTGGAGTGCTGGCATGGACGGTTATAGGCTGCTGCGGAGAGAGAGGCAGGGCAGGCGAGGCGGAGGGGTAGTGCCGTATGCAAAGGAGGGCTTGGACTGTACAGCGCTTGCAGCTGAGGACGACGTGGTTGAGAGCCTGTGCGTAAAGATTAGGGGAAAAGCCAATAAAGCGGAAGTTCTTGCAGGAGCCTACTATGGATCACCCAGGCAGGATGATGACACTGATGTAGTATTCTATAAGGAATCAAGGGCAATCTCTAGATCAGTCGCCCTGTGTCATCCTTCTGGGCGACTTCAACTTCCCAGCTGCTAACTGGGACTGTCATGGAGCAGACAGGAACAGGCCCGGGAAATTCCTGAAGCCCGCGTTGAAGAGAACTTTTTGAGAGGGGTCCTAAGGGAGCCAACTAGGAAAGGTGCCCTCCTAGCGCTGTTCTTTGTGCATAGAGACGGTCTCGTGGGCGAAGTGATGACCGGTGGCTGTCTTGGGCCTAGTGATCAAGAAATGGCTGAGTTTAAGATCTTTGGTGATATGGGAAAAACTGTCCACAGAGCTACTGCCCTGGATTCTGGGAGGGCAGACTTTAGGCTGCTCAAGGAACTAGTTAGTAAGGTCCCCTGGGAATCCGCTTTCGAGGGTACTGGTGTCCATAAATGGGGGTCACTTTTTAAGAGCCGTTTCTTAAGAGCACAGGAGCGAGCAATTCCAATGTGTACCGGTGTTATGAAGAGCGGCTGAGGGAGCTGGGGTTGTTTAGCCTGGAGAAGAGGAGGCTGAGGGGAGACCTTATCGCTCTCTACAGCTACCTGAAAGGAGGTTGTAGCGAGGTGGGGGTCGGTCTCTTTTCCCAGGTAGCAAGCGATAGGAGGAGAGGAAATGGCCTCAAGTTGCGCCAGGGGAGGTTTAGATTGGATATTAGGAAAAATTTCTTCCCCAAAAGGCTTATCAAGTGTTGGAAGAGGCTGCCCAGGGAAGTGGTTGAGGCACCATGCCTGGAGGTATCTATGAGATGTGTAGACGTGGCGCCTAGGGCCGTGTTTAGTGGTGGGCTTGGCAGTGTTAGGTTAACGGTTGGACTCACTGATCTTAGAGGTCTTTTCCAACGTCTATGATTCTGTGATTCTATGATTTAACTTCAAGGCTGGCCAGTGTGGAGCCAGGGGTTGGACTCGATGATCCTCGTGGGTCGCTTCCAACTCAGGATATGCTGTGATGATGAGATTGCCACTGGCAGGCAGATGATGATAAATCCAAAGTAAAGCACCACGCAAGCTCCTGTGAAGAAAATTAACTCTAGCTCAGCTTTAGCCAGTGCACCAGGACAGCTGCGAGTCGCTGAGCCGGGGTGGGGCCGAAGGGCAGGGTTGCACGGCGCACGTGCCTGTGATGCGCTCTGGCGCCTGTGATGAGTCACAATGGGGGCGGTTATCAGGGGCGCCAGCAGGCAGCGCTGCCCCAGTACGGCCTGGGCCAGCGGTGAGTGCACACGCCGGGGGAGGCTGGGCTGGACGAGGGCCGGGGCAGAAACGTGGGCCCCTGGCAGGGTGGGTTGTCAGTCGGCATCGAGGGTCCAGCCGCTCCCGGGAGCGCCTGGGGCAGGGCGCAGGCCTTGCTGCCTCCCAGCTGTCTCGCACCCTCTCCTACGTGCCGCCAGCTCCTTGCGGCTCCCATCCCTGCTCCCCCTGCCGCCAGCTCCCTCCCTCGCGGCCCCACTGAACCCCTTCTCTCCCTCCTCCTGCAGGCCATGGCTACCATAATATCCCTCATCCGCTTTGTGCTAAGCATCATCCAGCTCCCGCAGATGGTCGGTGATGAGCTGGATGAGGCCACGCGCGAGCGCATGCAGCAGCATGCGGAGCAGCTGAGCCAGGAGATGGCTCGGCTGCTGCAGGAGCTGGAGCAGAAGAGCCAGGAGCAGAGGATTCAGGAGCAGAGCGGCTTTTCCTGGGGAGCCCTGCTCTTTGCTGCCTTGCAGCAGTGGCAGTTCTGGGCCATTGCTGGAGTCCTGGTCCTGCTCTTGGGGCTCTGCTGGCGGCTCAGGAAAAGGGGCCGTCAGCCAGCCAGCAGCAGCAAGGAGGGCAGTTCCGGAGAAAAGGTGGCTAAGGAGGAGCAAGAAGAAAAAGCCAGTGTTGCACTGGCTGTGGGCAGAATTTCCGCCAAGCGCCTCCTGGACCTGCCGCAATTGTTCACAATGGTGGAGGAGCTGGCGGATGAACTTCTCCGTATCTGCCGAAAACTTTCCAGGAATAGTTTCATGCCGCGGCTGAAGGCAGCCATCAGGGTGAGCGGCGCCTTAGAAGGCTGGAGTTCCTGTGAGGATGATGCTGTCTCCTGCCTGCTTGTGCCTCTGAAGCCCCCCCGTGGACACACCTTCCACCTGGAGCTGGGCACTGCGGAGGAGATGCCGGCAAGGAACTGCAGCCTCCGCGTGGAGCTGAAGTGCATCTGCACGAGGGAGCGGCTGGTGGGGGACATGCTGTGCTTCCTCCACCACCCCAAGGAGGAGCTGAGGAGAAATCAGGGTCCCAGCCTCCTAGGCACCCTCTGCACCGGCCCCTACCTGGACATGGAGAAAACCACCCGCTGGTTCCAGATATTGATAAAAGCGGCCTGGGTGCTTTTGCCTCAGTCGAGACACTGCCGTCTAACAGTGCTGCCCTCCAGGCGCTCCTGCAAGCTCCGGCTGACAAGCGCTTCCGATAGTACCCTCTTGATTGAGATGGTATTTGGTGTGCAGCAAGAGGACTCAGACACCTTCCTGAGCATCGAGTAGGCAGAGGCCAGCGTTAGCAGCAGCAGGACGTGGCCAGAGAGCTGTGCTGTGGCAGAGGTGCGGTTCTTCAGGCACAGGGCCCGGCCTGAAGACGCTCCCCGGGGAGCTGGTGCCGCAGAACTGAACATGCCGCCCATGGGGAACACGCTGCTCAACCGGCAGTGGGAATTGCTGCCGCACCTTTCCTCCACAGCAAAAGCACGCTCTGGGGAGTGAGACCGCATGCAGCTGAAGGGGCCAGTACAAGGAGCCCGGCAACAGAGACCCCCGTCGCTACCCGGGCAGCGACTGCCTGCCCTCTTCGAGAGAGTCCAGTCCCTCTGGCAGCTTCACCCTGTGCAGAGATGTCAATAAATCCCTCGGTTAACACACAAACACTGCGTCTGGGAGCGCCTGTGCATCGCTTTGTTGGGGAAGGCAGGCAGAGGGTGCTGACGGCTCAGCTGCCACAGAGTCGGGGGGCATTTTGCAGAAGAGCTGGTGCAGCGGGCTCTGGTTGCAGTGATTTCACTGAGCTTTGGCTTCCCAGGTGTTGTGGGTTAATCCCAGCAGGCAGCTTGACATCACACAGCTGCTCATTCACTTGCCCCCAGTGGGATGGCAGAGAGAATCCGCAGGGTAAAAGTGGGAAAGCTTGTGGGTTGAGAGAGGACAGGTTAGCAGGTAAAGCAAGAGCTACACGCCCAGGCAAAGCAACGTAAAGGATTCATTCACTACTCCCCTGGTCTGCCGACCAGACCTGCCTTTCCGGGAAGGGTTCTGCCTCGCTGGGGCTCAGGGTGAAGGCGCTACCAGGAAACTTCCTAACCTTGTATGGCCCTCAGATTCTTATCAGCTCTTGCTTTGTCATGTGGGTACCCACAAAGTCGCGACGAGAAGCCCGAGGGCGGTCAAAAGAGACTTCAAGGCCTCGGGGAGATTGGTAAAGGCATCAGGAGCGCAGGTAGTATTCTCCTCTGTCCTCCCAGTTGTAGGGAATGACGTCGAAAGAAACAGGCAGCCGCAGCGTATCAATACCTGGCTCCAAGGCTAGCGTCACTGGCAGAATTTGGGCTTTTCCAATCATGGGATGGGCTATGCGACACCAGGCCTGCTGGGGTCTGACGAGAGGCAGCGTTCTCAATGGGAGAAAAGTGTTTTTGCTCACCAATTGGCGGGGCTGATGGGAAGGGCTTTAAACTAGGTTTGAAGGGGGCAAGGGATAAAATCGGGCTTACTACTGGTAAGCTATGGGACGGCATGGCAACGTTTGAGGGACGGCGCGCTAGCGAGAGCTTTCGCTCTGCTCCGCGATGTACTGAGTACGCCGGAGCGCATTTGAAATATTTGTACGCTAATGCACGTGCTGTGAGGAATAGAGAGGAGGAACTAGAGGCCTTGGCTCAGTCCCAGAGCTACGGCGTCGTTGGCGTAAGTGAGACCTGTTGGGAAGAGTCCTGTGGCTGGGGTGCTGGCATGGACGGTTATAGGCTGCTGCGGAGAGAGAGGCAGGGCAGGCGAGGCGGAGGGGTAGTGCCGTATGCAAAGGAGGGCTTGGACTGTACAGCGCTTGCAGCTGAGGACGACGTGGTTGAGAGCCTGTGCGTAAAGATTAGGGGAAAAGCCAATAAAGCGGAAGTTCTTGCAGGAGTCTACTATGGATCACCCAGGCAGGATGATGACACTGATGTAGTATTCTATAAGGAATCAAGGGCAATCTCTAGATCAGTCGCCCTGTGTCGTCCTTCTGGGTGACTTCAACTTCCCAGCTGCTAACTGGGACTGTCATGGAGCAGACAGGAACAGGCCCGGGAAATTCCTGAAGCCCGCGTTGAAGAGAACGTTTTGAGAGGGGTCCTAAGGGAGCCAACTAGGAAAGGTGCCCTCCTAGCGCTGTTCTTTGTGCATAGAGACGGTCTCGTGGGCGAAGTGATGACCGGTGGCTGTCTTGGGCCTAGTGATCAAGAAATGGCTGAGTTTAAGATCTTTGGTGATATGGGAAAAACTGTCCACAGAGCTACTGCCCTGGATTCTGGGAGGGCAGACTTTAGGCTGCTCAAGGAACTAGTTAGTAAGGTCCCCTGGGAATCCGCTTTCGAGGGTACTGGTGTCCATAAATGGGGGTCACTTTTTAAGAGCCGTTTCTTAAGAGCACAGGAGCGAGCAATTCCAATGTGTACCGGTGTTATGAAGAGCGGCTGAGGGAGCTGGGGTTGTTTAGCCTGGAGAAGAGGAGGCTGAGGGGAGACCTTATCGCTCTCTACAGCTACCTGAAAGGAGGTTGTAGCGAGGTGGGGGTCGGTCTCTTTTCCCAGGTAGCAAGCGATAGGAGGAGAGGAAATGGCCTCAAGTTGCGCCAGGGGAGGTTTAGATTGGATATTAGGAAAAATTTCTTCCCCAAAAGGCTTATCAAGTGTTGGAAGAGGCTGCCCAGGGAAGTGGTTGAGGCACCATGCCTGGAGGTATCTATGAGATGTGTAGACGTGGCGCCTAGGGCCGTGTTTAGTGGTGGGCTTGGCAGTGTTAGGTTAACGGTTGGACTCACTGATCTTAGAGGTCTTTTCCAACGTCTATGATTCTGTGATTCTATGATTTAACTTCAAGGCTGGCCAGTGTGGAGCCAGGGGTTGGACTCGATGATCCTCGTGGGTCGCTTCCAACTCAGGATATGCTGTGATGATGAGATTGCCACTGGCAGGCAGATGATGATAAATCCAAAGTAAAGCACCACGCAAGCTCCTGTGAAGAAAATTAACTCTAGCTCAGCTTTAGCCAGTGCACCAGGACAGCTGCGAGTCGCTGAGCCGGGGTGGGGCCGAAGGGCAGGGTTGCACGGCGCACGTGCCTGTGATGCGCTCTGGCGCCTGTGATGAGTCACAATGGGGACAGTTATCAGGGGCGCCAGCAGGCAGCGCTGCCCCAGTACGGCCTGGGCCAGCGGTGAGTGCACACGCCGGGGGAGGCTGGGCTGGACGAGGGCCGGGGCAGAAACGTGGGCCCCTGGCAGGGTGGGTTGTCAGTCGGCATCGAGGGTCCAGCCGCTCCCGGGAGCGCCTGGGGCAGGGCGCAGGCCTTGCTGCCTCCCAGCTGTCTCGCACCCTCTCCTACGTGCCGCCAGCTCCTTGCGGCTCCCATCCCTGCTCCCCCTGCCGCCAGCTCCCTCCCTCGCAGCCCCACTGAACCCCTTCTCTCCCTCCTCCTGCAGGCCATGGCTACCATAATATCCCTCATCCGCTTTGTGCTAAGCATCATCCAGCTCCCGCAGATGGTCGGTGATGAGCTGGATGAGGCCACGCGCGAGCGCATGCAGCAGCATGTGGAGCAGCTGAGCCAGGAGATGGCTCGGCTGCTGCAGGAGCTGGAGCAGAAGAGCCAGGAGCAGAGGATTCAGGAGCAGAGCGGCTTTTCCTGGGGAGCCCTGCTCTTTGCTGCCTTGCAGCAGTGGCAGTTCTGGGCCATTGCTGGAGTCCTGGTCCTGCTCTTGGGGCTCTGCTGGCGGCTCAGGAAAAGGGGCCGTCAGCCAGCCAGCAGCAGCAAGGAGGGCAGTTCCGGAAAAAAGGTGGCTAAGGAGGAGCAAGAAGAAAAAGCCAGTGTTGCACTGGCTGTGGGCAGAATTTCCGCCAAGCGCCTCCTGGACCTGCCGCAATCGTTCACAATGGTGGAGGAGCTGGCGGATGAACTTCTCCGTATCTGCCGAAAACTTTCCAGGAATAGTTTCATGCCGCGGCTGAAGGCAGCCATCAGGGTGAGCGGCGCCTTAGAAGGCTGGAGTTCCTGTGAGGATGATGCTGTCTACTGCCTGCTTGTGCCTCTGAAGCCCCCCCGTGGACACACCTTCCACCTGGAGCTGGGCACTGCGGAGGAGATGCCGGCAAGGAACTGCAGCCTCCGCGTGGAGCTGAAGTGCATCTGCACGAGGGAGCGGCTGGTGGGGGACATGCTGTGCTTCCTCCACCACCCCAAGGAGGAGCTGAGGAGAAATCAGGGTCCCAGCCTCCTAGGCACCCTCTGCACCGGCCCCTACCTGGACATGGAGAAAACCACCCGCTGGTTCCAGATATTGATAAAAGCGGCCTGGGTGCTTTTGCCTCAGTCGAGACACTGCCGTCTAACAGTGCTGCCCTCCAGGCGCTCCTGCAAGCTCCGGCTGACAAGCGCTTCCGATAGTACCCTCTTGATTGAGATGGTATTTGGTGTGCAGCAAGAGGACTCAGACACCTTCCTGAGCATCGAGTAGGCAGAGGCCAGCGTTAGCAGCAGCAGGACGTGGCCAGAGAGCTGTGCTGTGGCAGAGGTGCGGTTCTTCAGGCACAGGGCCCGGCCTGAAGACGCTCCCCGGGGAGCTGGTGCCGCAGAACTGAACATGCCGCCCATGGGGAACACGCTGCTCAACCGGCAGTGGGAATTGCTGCCGCACCTTTCCTCCACAGCAAAAGCACGCTCTGGGGAGTGAGACCGCATGCAGCTGAAGGGGCCAGTACAAGGAGCCCGGCAACAGAGACCCCCGTCGCTACCCGGGCAGCGACTGCCTGCCCTCTTCGAGAGAGTCCAGTCCCTCTGGCAGCTTCACCCTGTGCAGAGATGTCAATAAATCCCTCGGTTAACACACAAACACTGCGTCTGGGAGCGCCTGTGCATCGCTTTGTTGGGGAAGGCAGGCAGAGGGTGCTGACGGCTCAGCTGCCACAGAGTCAGGGGGCATTTTGCAGAAGAGCTGGTGCAGCGGGCTCTGGTTGCAGTGATTTCACTGAGCTTTGGCTTCCCAGGTGTTGTGGGTTAATCCCAGCAGGCAGCTTGACATCACACAGCTGCTCATTCACTTGCCCCCAGTGGGATGGCAGAGAGAATCTGCAGGGTAAAAGTGGGAAAGCTTGTGGGTTGAGAGAGGACAGGTTAGCAGGTAAAGCAAGAGCTACACGCCCAGGCAAAGCAACGTAAAGGATTCATTCACTACTCCCCTGGTCTGCCGACCAGACCTGCCTTTCCGGGAAGGGTTCTGCCTCGCTGGGGCTCAGGGTGAAGGCGCTACCAGGAAACTTCCTAACCTTGTATGGCCCTCAGATTCTTATCAGCTCTTGCTTTGTCATGTGGGTACCCACAAAGTCGCGAAGAGAAGCCCGAGGGCGGTCAAAAGAGACTTCAAGGCCTCGGGGAGATTGGTAAAGGCATCAGGAGCGCAGGTAGTATTCTCCTCTGTCCTCCCAGTTGTAGGGAATGACGTCGAAAGAAACAGGCAGCCGCAGCGTATCAATACCTGGCTCCAAGGCTAGCGTCACTGGCAGAATTTGGGCTTTTCCAATCATGGGATGGGCTATGCGACACCAGGCCTGCTGGGGTCTGACGAGAGGCAGCGTTCTCAATGGGAGAAAAGTGTTTTTGCTCACCAATTAGCGGGGCTGATGGGAAGGGCTTTAAACTAGGTTTGAAGGGGGCAAGGGATAAAATCGGGCTTACTACTGGTAAGCTATGGGACGGCATGGCAACGTTTGAGGGACGGCGCGCTAGCGAGAGCTTTCGCTCTGCTCCGCGATGTACTGAGTACGCCGGAGCGCATTTGAAATATTTGTACGCTAATGCACGTGCTGTGAGGAATAGAGAGGAGGAACTAGAGGCCTTGGCTCAGTCCCAGAGCTACGGCGTCGTTGGCATAAGTGTTGGGAAGAGTCCTGTGGCTGGAGTGCTGGCATGGACGGTTATAGGCTGCTGCGGAGAGAGAGGCAGGGCAGGCGAGGCGGAGGGGTAGTGCCGTATGCAAAGGAGGGCTTGGACTGTACAGCGCTTGCAGCTGAGGACGACGTGGTTGAGAGCTTCTGCGTAAAGATCAGGGGAAAAGCCAATAAAGCGGAAGTTCTTGCAGGAGTCTACTATGGATCACCCAGGCAGGATGATGACACTGATGTAGTATTCTATAAGGAATCAAGGGCAATCTCTAGATCAGTCGCCCTCTGTCGTCCTTCTGGGTGACTTCAACTTCCCAGCTGCTAACTGGGACTGTCATGGAGCAGACAGGAACAGGCCCGGGAAATTCCTGAAGCCCGCGTTGAAGAGAACTTTTTGAGAGGGGTCCTAAGGGAGCCAACTAGGAAAGGTGCCCTCCTAGAGCTGTTCTTTGTGCATAGAGACGGTCTCGTGGGCGAAGTGATGACCGGTGGCTGTCTTGGGCATAGTGATCAAGAAATGGCTGAGTTTAAGATCTTTGGTGATATGGGAAAAACTGTCCACAGAGCTACTGCCCTGGATTCTGGGAGGGCAGACTTTAGGCTGCTCAAGGAACTAGTTAGTAAGGTCCCCTGGGAATCCGCTTTCGAGGGTACTGGTGTCCATAAATGGGGGTCACTTTTTAAGAGCCGTTTCTTAAGAGCATAGGAGCGAGCAGTTCCAATGTGTACCGGTGTTATGAAGAGCGGCTGAGGGAGCTGGGGTTGTTTAGCTTGGAGAAGAGGAGGCTGAGGGGAGACCTTATCGCTCTCTACAGCTACCTGAAAGGAGGTTGTAGCGAGGTGGGGGTCGGTCTCTTTTCCCAGGTAGCAAGCGATAGGAGGAGAGGAAATGGCCTCAAGTTGCGCCAGGGGAGGTTTAGATTGGATATTAGGAAAAATTTCTTCCCCAAAAGGCTTATCAAGTGTTGGAAGAGGCTGCCCAGGGAAGTGGTTGAGGCACCATGCCTGGAGGTATCTATGAGATGTGTAGACGTGGCGCCTAGGGCCGTGTTTAGTGGTGGGCTTGGCAGTGTTAGGTTAACGGTTGGACTCACTGATCTTAGAGGTCTTTTCCAACGTCTATGATTCTGTGATTCTATGATTTAACTTCAAGGCTGGCCAGTGTGGAGCCAGGGGTTGGACTCGATGATCCTCGTGGGTCGCTTCCAACTCAGGATATGCTGTGATGATGAGATTGCCACTGGCAGGCAGATGATGATAAATCCAAAGTAAAGCACCACGCAAGCTCCTGTGAAGAAAATTAACTCTAGCTCAGCTTTAGCCAGTGCACCAGGACAGCTGCGAGTCGCTGAGCCGGGGTGGGGCCGAAGGGCAGGGTTGCACGGCGCACGTGCCTGTGATGCGCTCTGGCGCCTGTGATGAGTCACAACGGGGACGGTTATCAGGGGCGCCAGCAGGCAGCGCTGCCCCAGTACGGCCTGGGCCAGCGGTGAGTGCACACGCCGGGGGAGGCTGGGCTGGACGAGGGCCGGGGCAGAAACGTGGGCCCCTGGCAGGGTGGGTTGTCAGTCGGCATCGAGGGCCCAGCCGCTCCCGGGAGCGCCTGGGGCAGGGCGCAGGCCTTGCTGCCTCCCAGCTGTCTCACACCCTCTCCTACGTGCCGCCAGCTCCTTGCGGCTCCCATCCCTGCTCCCCCTGCCGCCAGCTCCCTCCCTCGCAGCCCCACTGAACCCCTTCTCTCCCTCCTCCTGCAGGCCATGGCTACCATAATATCCCTCATCCGCTTTGTGCTAAGCATCATCCAGCTCCCGCAGATGGTCGGTGATGAGCTGGATGAGGCCACGCGCGAGCACATGCAGCAGCGTGCCGAGCAGCTGAGCCAGGAGATGGCTCGGCTGCTGCAGGAGCTGGAGCAGAAGAGCCAGGAGCAGAGGATTCAGGAGCAGAGCGGCTTTTCCTGGGGAGCCCTGCTCTTTGCTGCCTTGCAGCAGTGGCAGTTCTGGGCCATTGCTGGAGTCCTGGTCCTGCTCTTGGGGCTCTGCTGGCGGCTCAGGAAAAGGGGCCATCAGCCAGCCAGCAGCAGCAAGGAGGGCAGTTCCGGAAAAAAGGTGGCTAAGGAGGAGCAAGAAGAAAAAGCCAGTGTTGCACTGGCTGTGGGCAGAATTTCCGCCAAGCGCCTCCTGGACCTGCCGCAATCGTTCACAATGGTGGAGGAGCTGGCGGATGAACTTCTCCGTATCTGCCGAAAACTTTCCAGGAATAGTTTCATGCCGCGGCTGAAGGCAGCCATCAGGGTGAGCGGCGCCTTAGAAGGCTGGAGTTCCTGTGAGGATGATGCTGTCTCCTGCCTGCTTGTGCCTCTGAAGCCCCCCCGTGGACACACCTTCCACCTGGAGCTGGGCACTGCGGAGGAGATGCCGGCAAGGAACTGCAGCCTCCGCGTGGAGCTGAAGTGCATCTGCACGAGGGAGCGGCTGGTGGGGGACATGCTGTGCTTCCTCCACCACCCCAAGGAGGAGCTGAGGAGAAATCAGGGTCCCAGCCTCCTAGGCACCCTCTGCACCGGCCCCTACCTGGACATGGAGAAAACCACCCGCTGGTTCCAGATATTGATAAAAGCGGCCTGGGTGCTTTTGCCTCAGTCGAGACACTGCCGTCTAACAGTGCTGCCCTCCAGGCGCTCCTGCAAGCTCCGGCTGACAAGCGCTTCCGATAGTACCTTCTTGATTGAGATGGTGTTTGCTGTGCAGCAAGAGGACTCAGACACCTTCCTGAGCATCGAGTAGGCAGAGGCCAGCGTTAGCAGCAGCAGGACGTGGCCAGAGAGCTGTGCTGTGGCAGAGGTGCGGTTCTTCAGGCACAGGGCCCGGCCTGAAGACGCTCCCCGGGGAGCTGGTGCTGCAGAACTGAACATGCCGCCCATGGGGAACACGCTGCTCAACCGGCAGTGGGAATTGCTGCCGCACCTTTCCTCCACAGCAAAAGCACGCTCTGGGGAGTGAGACCGCATGCAGCTGAAGGGGCCAGTACAAGGAGCCCGGCAACAGAGACTCCCGTCGCTACCCGGGCAGCGACTGCCTGCCCTCTTCGAGAGAGTCCAGTCCCTCTGGCAGCTTCACCCTGTGCAGAGATGTCAATAAATCCCTCGGTTAACACACAAACACTGCGTCTGGGAGCGCCTGTGCATCGCTTTGTTGGGGAAGGCAGGCAGAGGGTGCTGACGGCTCAGCTGCCACAGAGTCGGGGGGCATTTTGCAGAAGAGCTGGTGCAGCGGGCTCTGGTTGCAGTGATTTCACTGAGCTTTGGCTTCCCAGGTGTTGTGGGTTAATCCCAGCAGGCAGCTTGACATCACACAGCTGCTCATTCACTTGCCCCCAGTGGGATGGCAGAGAGAATCCGCAGGGTAAAAGTGGGAAAGCTTGTGGGTTGAGAGAGGACAGGTTAGCAGGTAAAGCAAGAGCTACACGCCCAGGCAAAGCAACGTAAAGGATTCATTCACTACTCCCCTGGTCTGCCGACCAGACCTGCCTTTCCGGGAAGGGTTCTGCCTCGCTGGGGCTCAGGGTGAAGGCGCTACCAGGAAACTTCCTAACCTTGTATGGCCCTCAGATTCTTATCAGCTCTTGCTTTGTCATGTGGGTACCCACAAAGTCGCGACGAGAAGCCCGAGGGCGGTCAAAAGAGACTTCAAGGCCTCGGGGAGATTGGTAAAGGCATCAGGAGCGCAGGTAGTATTCTCCTCTGTCCTCCCAGTTGTAGGGAATGACGTCGAAAGAAACAGGCAGCCGCAGCGTATCAATACCTGGCTCCAAGGCTAGCGTCACTGGCAGAATTTGGGCTTTTCCAATCATGGGATGGGCTATGCGACACCAGGCCTGCTGGGGTCTGACGAGAGGCAGCGTTCTCAATGGGAGAAAAGTGTTTTTGCTCACCAATTGGCGGGGCTGATGGGAAGGGCTTTAAACTAGGTTTGAAGGGGGCAAGGGATAAAATCGGGCTTACTACTGGTAAGCTATGGGACGGCATGGCAACGTTTGAGGGACGGCGCGCTAGCGAGAGCTTTCGCTCTGCTCCGCGATGTACTGAGTACGCCGGAGCGCATTTGAAATATTTGTACGCTAATGCACGTGCTGTGAGGAATAGAGAGGAGGAACTAGAGGCCTTGGCTCAGTCCCAGAGCTACGGCGTCGTTGGCATAAGTGAGACCTGTTGGGAAGAGTCCTGTGGCTGGAGTGCTGGCATGGACGGTTATAGGCTGCTGCGGAGAGAGAGGCAGGGCAGGCGAGGCGGAGGGGTAGTGCCGTATGCAAAGGAGGGCTTGGACTGTACAGCGCTTGCAGCTGAGGACGACGTGGTTGAGAGCCTGTGCGTAAAGATTAGGGGAAAAGCCAATAAAGCGGAAGTTCTTGCAGGAGCCTACTATGGATCACCCAGGCAGGATGATGACACTGATGTAGTATTCTATAAGGAATCAAGGGCAATCTCTAGATCAGTCGCCCTCTGTCGTCCTTCTGGGTGACTTCAACTTCCCAGCTGCTAACTGGGACTGTCATGGAGCAGACAGGAACAGGCCCGGGAAATTCCTGAAGCCCGCGTTGAAGAGAACGTTTTGAGAGGGGTCCTAAGGGAGCCAACTAGGAAAGGTGCCCTCCTAGAGCTGTTCTTTGTGCATAGAGACGGTCTCGTGGGCGAAGTGATGACCGGTGGCTGTCTTGGGCCTAGTGATCAAGAAATGGCTGAGTTTAAGATCTTTGGTGATATGGGAAAAACTGTCCACAGAGCTACTGCCCTGGATTCTGGGAGGGCAGACTTTAGGCTGCTCAAGGAACTAGTTAGTAAGGTCCCCTGGGAATCCGCTTTCGAGGGTACTGGTGTCCATAAATGGGGGTCACTTTTTAAGAGCCGTTTCTTAAGAGCACAGGAGCGAGCAATTCCAATGTGTACCGGTGTTATGAAGAGCGGCTGAGGGAGCTGGGGTTGTTTAGCCTGGAGAAGAGGAGGCTGAGGGGAGACCTTATCGCTCTCTACAGCTACCTGAAAGGAGGTTGTAGCGAGGTGGGGGTCGGTCTCTTTTCCCAGGTAGCAAGCGATAGGAGGAGAGGAAATGGCCTCAAGTTGCGCCAGGGGAGGTTTAGATTGGATATTAGGAAAAATTTCTTCCCCAAAAGGCTTATCAAGTGTTGGAAGAGGCTGCCCAGGGAAGTGGTTGAGGCACCATGCCTGGAGGTATCTATGAGATGTGTAGACGTGGCGCCTAGGGCCGTGTTTAGTGGTGGGCTTGGCAGTGTTAGGTTAACGGTTGGACTCACTGATCTTAGAGGTCTTTTCCAACGTCTATGATTCTGTGATTCTATGATTTAACTTCAAGGCTGGCCAGTGTGGAGCCAGGGGTTGGACTCGATGATCCTCGTGGGTCGCTTCCAACTCAGGATATGCTGTGATGATGAGATTGCCACTGGCAGGCAGATGATGATAAATCCAAAGTAAAGCACCACGCAAGCTCCTGTGAAGAAAATTAACTCTAGCTCAGCTTTAGCCAGTGCACCAGGACAGCTGCGAGTCGCTGAGCCGGGGTGGGGCCGAAGGGCAGGGTTGCACGGCGCACGTGCCTGTGATGCGCTCTGGCGCCTGTGATGAGTCACAATGGGGGCGGTTATCAGGGGCGCCAGCAGGCAGCGCTGCCCCAGTACGGCCTGGGCCAGCGGTGAGTGCACACGCCGGGGGAGGCTGGGCTGGACGAGGGCCGGGGCAGAAACGTGGGCCCCTGGCAGGGTGGGTTGTCAGTCGGCATCGAGGGCCCAGCCGCTCCCGGGAGCGCCTGGGGCAGGGCGCAGGCCTTGCTGCCTCCCAGCTGTCTCGCACCCTCTCCTACGTGCCGCCAGCTCCTTGCGGCTCCCATCCCTGCTCCCCCTGCCGCCAGCTCCCTCCCTCGCAGCCCCACTGAACCCCTTCTCTCCCTCCTCCTGCAGGCCATGGCTACCATAATATCCCTCATCCGCTTTGTGCTAAGCATCATCCAGCTCCCGCAGATGGTCGGTGATGAGCTGGATGAGGCCACGCGCGAGCGCATGCAGCAGCATGTGGAGCAGCTGAGCCAGGAGATGGCTCGGCTGCTGCAGGAGCTGGAGCAGAAGAGCCAGGAGCAGAGGATTCAGGAGCAGAGCGGCTTTTCCTGGGGAGCCCTGCTCTTTGCTGCCTTGCAGCAGTGGCAGTTCTGGGCCATTGCTGGAGTCCTGGTCCTGCTCTTGGGGCTCTGCTGGCGGCTCAGGAAAAGGGGCCGTCAGCCAGCCAGCAGCAGCAAGGAGGGCAGTTCCGGAAAAAAGGTGGCTAAGGAGGAGCAAGAAGAAAAAGCCAGTGTTGCACTGGCTGTGGGCAGAATTTCCGCCAAGCGCCTCCTGGACCTGCCGCAATCGTTCACAATGGTGGAGGAGCTGGCGGATGAACTTCTCCGTATCTGCCGAAAACTTTCCAGGAATAGTTTCATGCCGCGGCTGAAGGCAGCCATCAGGGTGAGCGGCGCCTTAGAAGGCTGGAGTTCCTGTGAGGATGATGCTGTCTCCTGCCTGCTTGTGCCTCTGAAGCCCCCCCGTGGACACACCTTCCACCTGGAGCTGGGCACTGCGGAGGAGATGCCGGCAAGGAACTGCAGCCTCCGCGTGGAGCTGAAGTGCATCTGCACGAGGGAGCGGCTGGTGGGGGACATGCTGTGCTTCCTCCACCACCCCAAGGAGGAGCTGAGGAGAAATCAGGGTCCCAGCCTCCTAGGCACCCTCTGCACCGGCCCCTACCTGGACATGGAGAAAACCACCCGCTGGTTCCAGATATTGATAAAAGCGGCCTGGGTGCTTTTGCCTCAGTCGAGACACTGCCGTCTAACAGTGCTGCCCTCCAGGCGCTCCTGCAAGCTCCGGCTGACAAGCGCTTCCGATAGTACCCTCTTGATTGAGATGGTATTTGGTGTGCAGCCAGAGGACTCAGACACCTTCCTGAGCATCGAGTAGGCAGAGGCCAGCGTTAGCAGCAGCAGGACGTGGCCAGAGAGCTGTGCTGTGGCAGAGGTGCGGTTCTTCAGGCACAGGGCCCGGCCTGAAGACGCTCCCCGGGGAGCTGGTGCCGCAGAACTGAACATGCCGCCCATGGGGAACACGCTGCTCAACCGGCAGTGGGAATTGCTGCCGCACCTTTCCTCCACAGCAAAAGCACGCTCTGGGGAGTGAGACCGCATGCAGCTGAAGGGGCCAGTACAAGGAGCCCGGCAACAGAGACCCCCGTCGCTACCCGGGCAGCGACTGCCTGCCCTCTTCGAGAGAGTCCAGTCCCTCTGGCAGCTTCACCCTGTGCAGAGATGTCAATAAATCCCTCGGTTAACACACAAACACTGCGTCTGGGAGCGCCTGTGCATCGCTTTGTTGGGGAAGGCAGGCAGAGGGTGCTGATGGCTCAGCTGCCACAGAGTCAGGGGGCATTTTGCAGAAGAGCTGGTGCAGCGGGCTCTGGTTGCAGTGATTTCACTGAGCTTTGGCTTCCCAGGTGTTGTGGGTTAATCCCAGCAGGCAGCTTGACATCACACAGCTGCTCATTCACTTGCCCCCAGTGGGATGGCAGAGAGAATCTGCAGGGTAAAAGTGGGAAAGCTTGTGGGTTGAGAGAGGACAGGTTAGCAGGTAAAGCAAGAGCTACACGCCCAGGCAAAGCAACGTAAAGGATTCATTCACTACTCCCCTGGTCTGCCGACCAGACCTGCCTTTCCGGGAAGGGTTCTGCCTCGCTGGGGCTCAGGGTGAAGGCGCTACCAGGAAACTTCCTAACCTTGTATGGCCCTCAGATTCTTATCAGCTCTTGCTTTGTCATGTGGGTACCCACAAAGTCGCGACGAGAAGCCCGAGGGCGGTCAAAAGAGACTTCAAGGCCTCGGGGAGATTGGTAAAGGCATCAGGAGCGCAGGTAGTATTCTCCTCTGTCCTCCCAGTTGTAGGGAATGACGTCGAAAGAAACAGGCAGCCGCAGCGTATCAATACCTGGCTCCAAGGCTAGCGTCACTGGCAGAATTTGGGCTTTTCCAATCATGGGATGGGCTATGCGACACCAGGCCTGCTGGGGTCTGACGAGAGGCAGCGTTCTCAATGGGAGAAAAGTGTTTTTGCTCACCAATTAGCGGGGCTGATGGGAAGGGCTTTAAACTAGGTTTGAAGGGGGCAAGGGATAAAATCGGGCTTACTAGTGGTAAGCTATGGGACGGCATGGCAACGTTTGAGGGACGGCGCGCTAGCGAGAGCTTTCGCTCTGCTCCGCGATGTACTGAGTACGCCGGAGCGCATTTGAAATATTTGTACGCTAATGCACGTGCTGTGAGGAATAGAGAGGAGGAACTAGAGGCCTTGGCTCAGTCCCAGAGCTACGGCGTCGTTGGCATAAGTGTTGGGAAGAGTCCTGTGGCTGGAGTGCTGGCATGGACGGTTATAGGCTGCTGCGGAGAGAGAGGCAGGGCAGGCGAGGCGGAGGGGTAGTGCCGTATGCAAAGGAGGGCTTGGACTGTACAGCGCTTGCAGCTGAGGACGACGTGGTTGAGAGCCTGTGCGTAAAGATCAGGGGAAAAGCCAATAAAGCGGAAGTTCTTGCAGGAGCCTACTATGGATCACCCAGGCAGGATGATGACACTGATGTAGTATTCTATAAGGAATCAAGGGCAATCTCTAGATCAGTCGCCCTCTGTCGTCCTTCTGGGTGACTTCAACTTCCCAGCTGCTAACTGGGACTGTCATGGAGCAGACAGGAACAGGCCCGGGAAATTCCTGAAGCCCGCGTTGAAGAGAACTTTTTGAGAGGGGTCCTAAGGGAGCCAACTAGGAAAGGTGCCCTCCTAGAGCTGTTCTTTGTGCATAGAGACGGTCTCGTGGGCGAAGTGATGACCGGTGGCTGTCTTGGGCCTAGTGATCAAGAAATGGCTGAGTTTAAGATCTTTGGTGATATGGGAAAAACTGTCCACAGAGCTACTGCCCTGGATTCTGGGAGGGCAGACTTTAGGCTGCTCAAGGAACTAGTTAGTAAGGTCCCCTGGGAATCCGCTTTCGAGGGTACTGGTGTCCATAAATGGGGGTCACTTTTTAAGAGCCGTTTCTTAAGAGCACAGGAGCGAGCAATTCCAATGTGTACCGGTGTTATGAAGAGCGGCTGAGGGAGCTGGGGTTGTTTAGCCTGGAGAAGAGGAGGCTGAGGGGAGACCTTATCGCTCTCTACAGCTACCTGAAAGGAGGTTGTAGCGAGGTGGGGGTCGGTCTCTTTTCCCAGGTAGCAAGCGATAGGAGGAGAGGAAATGGCCTCAAGTTGCGCCAGGGGAGGTTTAGATTGGATATTAGGAAAAATTTCTTCCCCAAAAGGCTTATCAAGTGTTGGAAGAGGCTGCCCAGGGAAGTGGTTGAGGCACCATGCCTGGAGGTATCTATGAGATGTGTAGACATGGCGCCTAGGGCCGTGTTTAGTGGTGGGCTTGGCAGTGTTAGGTTAACGGTTGGACTCACTGATCTTAGAGGTCTTTTCCAACGTCTATGATTCTGTGATTCTATGATTTAACTTCAAGGCTGGCCAGTGTGGAGCCAGGGGTTGGACTCGATGATCCTCGTGGGTCGCTTCCAACTCAGGATATGCTGTGATGATGAGATTGCCACTGGCAGGCAGATGATGATAAATCCAAAGTAAAGCACCACGCAAGCTCCTGTGAAGAAAATTAACTCTAGCTCAGCTTTAGCCAGTGCACCAGGACAGCTGCGAGTCGCTGAGCCGGGGTGGGGCCGAAGGGCAGGGTTGCACGGCGCACGTGCCTGTGATGCGCTCTGGCGCCTGTGATGAGTCACAATGGGGGCAGTTATCAGGGGCGCCAGCAGGCAGCGCTGCCCCAGTACGGCCTGGGCCAGCGGTGAGTGCACACGCCGGGGGAGGCTGGGCTGGACGAGGGCCGGGGCAGAAACGTGGGCCCCTGGCAGGGTGGGTTGTCAGTCGGCATCGAGGGTCCAGCCGCTCCCGGGAGCGCCTGGGGCAGGGCGCAGGCCTTGCTGCCTCCCAGCTGTCTCGCACCCTCTCCTACGTGCCGCCAGCTCCTTGCGGCTCCCATCCCTGCTCCCCCTGCCGCCAGCTCCCTCCCTCGCAGCCCCACTGAACCCCTTCTCTCCCTCCTCCTGCAGGCCATGGCTACCATAATATCCCTCATCCGCTTTGTGCTAAGCATCATCCAGCTCCCGCAGATGGTCGGTGATGAGCTGGATGAGGCCACGCGCGAGCGCATGCAGCAGCGTGCCGAGCAGCTGAGCCAGGAGATGGCTCGGCTGCTGCAGGAGCTGGAGCAGAAGAGCCAGGAGCAGAGGATTCAGGAGCAGAGCGGCTTTTCCTGGGGAGCCCTGCTCTTTGCTGCCTTGCAGCAGTGGCAGTTCTGGGCCATTGCTGGAGTCCTGGTCCTGCTCTTGGGGCTCTGCTGGCGGCTCAGGAAAAGGGGCCATCAGCCAGCCAGCAGCAGCAAGGAGGGCAGTTCCGGAAAAAAGGTGGCTAAGGAGGAGCAAGAAGAAAAAGCCAGTGTTGCACTGGCTGTGGGCAGAATTTCCGCCAAGCGCCTCCTGGACCTGCCGCAATCGTTCACAATGGTGGAGGAGCTGGCGGATGAACTTCTCCGTATCTGCCGAAAACTTTCCAGGAATAGTTTCATGCCGCGGCTGAAGGCAGCCATCAGGGTGAGCGGCGCCTTAGAAGGCTGGAGTTCCTGTGAGGATGATGCTGTCTCCTGCCTGCTTGTGCCTCTGAAGCCCCCCCGTGGACACACCTTCCACCTGGAGCTGGGCACTGCGGAGGAGATGCCGGCAAGGAACTGCAGCCTCCGCGTGGAGCTGAAGTGCATCTGCACGAGGGAGCGGCTGGTGGGGGACATGCTGTGCTTCCTCCACCACCCCAAGGAGGAGCTGAGGAGAAATCAGGGTCCCAGCCTCCTAGGCACCCTCTGCACCGGCCCCTACCTGGACATGGAGAAAACCACCCGCTGGTTCCAGATATTGATAAAAGCGGCCTGGGTGCTTTTGCCTCAGTCGAGACACTGCCGTCTAACAGTGCTGCCCTCCAGGCGCTCCTGCAAGCTCCGGCTGACAAGCGCTTCCGATAGTACCCTCTTGATTGAGATGGTGTTTGCTGTGCAGCAAGAGGACTCAGACACCTTCCTGAGCATCGAGTAGGCAGAGGCCAGCGTTAGCAGCAGCAGGACGTGGCCAGAGAGCTGTGCTGTGGCAGAGGTGCGGTTCTTCAGGCACAGGGCCCGGCCTGAAGACGCTCCCCGGGGAGCTGGTGCCGCAGAACTGAACATGCCGCCCATGGGGAACACGCTGCTCAACCGGCAGTGGGAATTGCTGCCGCACCTTTCCTCCACAGCAAAAGCACGCTCTGGGGAGTGAGACCGCATGCAGCTGAAGGGGCCAGTACAAGGAGCCCGGCAACAGAGACCCCCGTCGCTACCCGGGCAGCGACTGCCTGCCCTCTTCGAGAGAGTCCAGTCCCTCTGGCAGCTTCACCCTGTGCAGAGATGTCAATAAATCCCTCGGTTAACACACAAACACTGCGTCTGGGAGCGCCTGTGCATCGCTTTGTTGGGGAAGGCAGGCAGAGGGTGCTGACGGCTCAGCTGCCACAGAGTCGGGGGGCATTTTGCAGAAGAGCTGGTGCAGCGGGCTCTGGTTGCAGTGATTTCACTGAGCTTTGGCTTCCCAGGTGTTGTGGGTTAATCCCAGCAGGCAGCTTGACATCACACAGCTGCTCATTCACTTGCCCCCAGTGGGATGGCAGAGAGAATCCGCAGGGTAAAAGTGGGAAAGCTTGTGGGTTGAGAGAGGACAGGTTAGCAGGTAAAGCAAGAGCTACACGCCCAGGCAAAGCAACGTAAAGGATTCATTCACTACTCCCCTGGTCTGCCGACCAGACCTGCCTTTCCGGGAAGGGTTCTGCCTCGCTGGGGCTCAGGGTGAAGGCGCTACCAGGAAACTTCCTAACCTTGTATGGCCCTCAGATTCTTATCAGCTCTTGCTTTGTCATGTGGGTACCCACAAAGTCGCGACGAGAAGCCCGAGGGCGGTCAAAAGAGACTTCAAGGCCTCGGGGAGATTGGTAAAGGCATCAGGAGCGCAGGTAGTATTCTCCTCTGTCCTCCCAGTTGTAGGGAATGACGTCGAAAGAAACAGGCAGCCGCAGCGTATCAATACCTGGCTCCAAGGCTAGCGTCACTGGCAGAATTTGGGGTTTTCCAATCATGGGATGGGCTATGCGACACCAGGCCTGCTGGGGTCTGACGAGAGGCAGCGTTCTCAATGGGAGAAAAGTGTTTTTGCTCACCAATTAGCGGGGCTGATGGGAAGGGCTTTAAACTAGGTTTGAAGGGGGCAAGGGATAAAATCGGGCTTACTAGTGGTAAGCTATGGGACGGCATGGCAACGTTTGAGGGACGGCGCGCTAGCGAGAGCTTTCGCTCTGCTCCGCGATGTACTGAGTACGCCGGAGCGCATTTGAAATATTTGTACGCTAATGCACGTGCTGTGAGGAATAGAGAGGAGGAACTAGAGGCCTTGGCTCAGTCCCAGAGCTACGGCGTCGTTGGCATAAGTGTTGGGAAGAGTCCTGTGGCTGGAGTGCTGGCATGGACGGTTATAGGCTGCTGCGGAGAGAGAGGCAGGGCAGGCGAGGCGGAGGGGTAGTGCCGTATGCAAAGGAGGGCTTGGACTGTACAGCGCTTGCAGCTGAGGACGACGTGGTTGAGAGCCTGTGCGTAAAGATCAGGGGAAAAGCCAATAAAGCGGAAGTTCTTGCAGGAGCCTACTATGGATCACCCAGGCAGGATGATGACACTGATGTAGTATTCTATAAGGAATCAAGGGCAATCTCTAGATCAGTCGCCCTCTGTCGTCCTTCTGGGTGACTTCAACTTCCCAGCTGCTAACTGGGACTGTCATGGAGCAGACAGGAACAGGCCCGGGAAATTCCTGAAGCCCGCGTTGAAGAGAACTTTTTGAGAGGGGTCCTAAGGGAGCCAACTAGGAAAGGTGCCCTCCTAGAGCTGTTCTTTGTGCATAGAGACGGTCTCGTGGGCGAAGTGATGACCGGTGGCTGTCTTGGGCCTAGTGATCAAGAAATGGCTGAGTTTAAGATCTTTGGTGATATGGGAAAAACTGTCCACAGAGCTACTGCCCTGGATTCTGGGAGGGCAGACTTTAGGCTGCTCAAGGAACTAGTTAGTAAGGTCCCCTGGGAATCCGCTTTCGAGGGTACTGGTGTCCATAAATGGGGGTCACTTTTTAAGAGCCGTTTCTTAAGAGCACAGGAGCGAGCAATTCCAATGTGTACCGGTGTTATGAAGAGCGGCTGAGGGAGCTGGGGTTGTTTAGCCTGGAGAAGAGGAGGCTGAGGGGAGACCTTATCGCTCTCTACAGCTACCTGAAAGGAGGTTGTAGCGAGGTGGGGGTCGGTCTCTTTTCCCAGGTAGCAAGCGATAGGAGGAGAGGAAATGGCCTCAAGTTGCGCCAGGGGAGGTTTAGATTGGATATTAGGAAAAATTTCTTCCCCAAAAGGCTTATCAAGTGTTGGAAGAGGCTGCCCAGGGAAGTGGTTGAGGCACCATGCCTGGAGGTATCTATGAGATGTGTAGACATGGCGCCTAGGGCCGTGTTTAGTGGTGGGCTTGGCAGTGTTAGGTTAACGGTTGGACTCACTGATCTTAGAGGTCTTTTCCAACGTCTATGATTCTGTGATTCTATGATTTAACTTCAAGGCTGGCCAGTGTGGAGCCAGGGGTTGGACTCGATGATCCTCGTGGGTCGCTTCCAACTCAGGATATGCTGTGATGATGAGATTGCCACTGGCAGGCAGATGATGATAAATCCAAAGTAAAGCACCACGCAAGCTCCTGTGAAGAAAATTAACTCTAGCTCAGCTTTAGCCAGTGCACCAGGACAGCTGCGAGTCGCTGAGCCGGGGTGGGGCCGAAGGGCAGGGTTGCACGGCGCACGTGCCTGTGATGCGCTCTGGCGCCTGTGATGAGTCACAATGGGGGCAGTTATCAGGGGCGCCAGCAGGCAGCGCTGCCCCAGTACGGCCTGGGCCAGCGGTGAGTGCACACGCCGGGGGAGGCTGGGCTGGACGAGGGCCGGGGCAGAAACGTGGGCCCCTGGCAGGGTGGGTTGTCAGTCGGCATCGAGGGTCCAGCCGCTCCCGGGAGCGCCTGGGGCAGGGCGCAGGCCTTGCTGCCTCCCAGCTGTCTCGCACCCTCTCCTACGTGCCGCCAGCTCCTTGCGGCTCCCATCCCTGCTCCCCCTGCCGCCAGCTCCCTCCCTCGCAGCCCCACTGAACCCCTTCTCTCCCTCCTCCTGCAGGCCATGGCTACCATAATATCCCTCATCCGCTTTGTGCTAAGCATCATCCAGCTCCCGCAGATGGTCGGTGATGAGCTGGATGAGGCCACGCGCGAGCGCATGCAGCAGCGTGCCGAGCAGCTGAGCCAGGAGATGGCTCGGCTGCTGCAGGAGCTGGAGCAGAAGAGCCAGGAGCAGAGGATTCAGGAGCAGAGCGGCTTTTCCTGGGGAGCCCTGCTCTTTGCTGCCTTGCAGCAGTGGCAGTTCTGGGCCATTGCTGGAGTCCTGGTCCTGCTCTTGGGGCTCTGCTGGCGGCTCAGGAAAAGGGGCCATCAGCCAGCCAGCAGCAGCAAGGAGGGCAGTTCCGGAAAAAAGGTGGCTAAGGAGGAGCAAGAAGAAAAAGCCAGTGTTGCACTGGCTGTGGGCAGAATTTCCGCCAAGCGCCTCCTGGACCTGCCGCAATCGTTCACAATGGTGGAGGAGCTGGCGGATGAACTTCTCCGTATCTGCCGAAAACTTTCCAGGAATAGTTTCATGCCGCGGCTGAAGGCAGCCATCAGGGTGAGCGGCGCCTTAGAAGGCTGGAGTTCCTGTGAGGATGATGCTGTCTCCTGCCTGCTTGTGCCTCTGAAGCCCCCCCGTGGACACACCTTCCACCTGGAGCTGGGCACTGCGGAGGAGATGCCGGCAAGGAACTGCAGCCTCCGCGTGGAGCTGAAGTGCATCTGCACGAGGGAGCGGCTGGTGGGGGACATGCTGTGCTTCCTCCACCACCCCAAGGAGGAGCTGAGGAGAAATCAGGGTCCCAGCCTCCTAGGCACCCTCTGCACCGGCCCCTACCTGGACATGGAGAAAACCACCCGCTGGTTCCAGATATTGATAAAAGCGGCCTGGGTGCTTTTGCCTCAGTCGAGACACTGCCGTCTAACAGTGCTGCCCTCCAGGCGCTCCTGCAAGCTCCGGCTGACAAGCGCTTCCGATAGTACCCTCTTGATTGAGATGGTGTTTGCTGTGCAGCAAGAGGACTCAGACACCTTCCTGAGCATCGAGTAGGCAGAGGCCAGCGTTAGCAGCAGCAGGACGTGGCCAGAGAGCTGTGCTGTGGCAGAGGTGCGGTTCTTCAGGCACAGGGCCCGGCCTGAAGACGCTCCCCGGGGAGCTGGTGCCGCAGAACTGAACATGCCGCCCATGGGGAACACGCTGCTCAACCGGCAGTGGGAATTGCTGCCGCACCTTTCCTCCACAGCAAAAGCACGCTCTGGGGAGTGAGACCGCATGCAGCTGAAGGGGCCAGTACAAGGAGCCCGGCAACAGAGACCCCCGTCGCTACCCGGGCAGCGACTGCCTGCCCTCTTCGAGAGAGTCCAGTCCCTCTGGCAGCTTCACCCTGTGCAGAGATGTCAATAAATCCCTCGGTTAACACACAAACACTGCGTCTGGGAGCGCCTGTGCATCGCTTTGTTGGGGAAGGCAGGCAGAGGGTGCTGACGGCTCAGCTGCCACAGAGTCGGGGGGCATTTTGCAGAAGAGCTGGTGCAGCGGGCTCTGGTTGCAGTGATTTCACTGAGCTTTGGCTTCCCAGGTGTTGTGGGTTAATCCCAGCAGGCAGCTTGACATCACACAGCTGCTCATTCACTTGCCCCCAGTGGGATGGCAGAGAGAATCCGCAGGGTAAAAGTGGGAAAGCTTGTGGGTTGAGAGAGGACAGGTTAGCAGGTAAAGCAAGAGCTACACGCCCAGGCAAAGCAACGTAAAGGATTCATTCACTACTCCCCTGGTCTGCCGACCAGACCTGCCTTTCCGGGAAGGGTTCTGCCTCGCTGGGGCTCAGGGTGAAGGCGCTACCAGGAAACTTCCTAACCTTGTATGGCCCTCAGATTCTTATCAGCTCTTGCTTTGTCATGTGGGTACCCACAAAGTCGCGACGAGAAGCCCGAGGGCGGTCAAAAGAGACTTCAAGGCCTCGGGGAGATTGGTAAAGGCATCAGGAGCGCAGGTAGTATTCTCCTCTGTCCTCCCAGTTGTAGGGAATGACGTCGAAAGAAACAGGCAGCCGCAGCGTATCAATACCTGGCTCCAAGGCTAGCGTCACTGGCAGAATTTGGGGTTTTCCAATCATGGGATGGGCTATGCGACACCAGGCCTGCTGGGGTCTGACGAGAGGCAGCGTTCTCAATGGGAGAAAAGTGTTTTTGCTCACCAATTAGCGGGGCTGATGGGAAGGGCTTTAAACTAGGTTTGAAGGGGGCAAGGGATAAAATCGGGCTTACTACTGGTAAGCTATGGGACGGCATGGCAACGTTTGAGGGACGGCGCGCTAGCGAGAGCTTTCGCTCTGCTCCGCGATGTACTGAGTACGCCGGAGCGCATTTGAAATATTTGTACGCTAATGCACGTGCTGTGAGGAATAGAGAGGAGGAACTAGAGGCCTTGGCTCAGTCCCAGAGCTACGGCGTCGTTGGCATAAGTGAGACCTGTTGGGAAGAGTCCTGTGGCTGGAGTGCTGGCATGGACGGTTATAGGCTGCTGCGGAGAGAGAGGCAGGGCAGGCGAGGCGGAGGGGTAGTGCCGTATGCAAAGGAGGGCTTGGACTGTACAGCGCTTGCAGCTGAGGACGACGTGGTTGAGAGCTTCTGCGTAAAGATCAGGGGAAAAGCCAATAAAGCGGAAGTTCTTGCAGGAGTCTACTATGGATCACCCAGGCAGGATGATGACACTGATGTAGTATTCTATAAGGAATCAAGGGCAATCTCTAGATCAGTCGCCCTGTGTCGTCCTTCTGGGTGACTTCAACTTCCCAGCTGCTAACTGGGACTGTCATGGAGCAGACAGGAACAGGCCCGGGAAATTCCTGAAGCCCGCGTTGAAGAGAACTTTTTGAGAGGGGTCCTAAGGGAGCCAACTAGGAAAGGTGCCCTCCTAGAGCTGTTCTTTGTGCATAGAGACGGTCTCGTGGGCGAAGTGATGACCGGTGGCTGTCTTGGGCCTAGTGATCAAGAAATGGCTGAGTTTAAGATCTTTGGTGATATGGGAAAAACTGTCCACAGAGCTACTGCCCTGGATTCTGGGAGGGCAGACTTTAGGCTGCTCAAGGAACTAGTTAGTAAGGTCCCCTGGGAATCCGCTTTCGAGGGTACTGGTGTCCATAAATGGGGGTCACTTTTTAAGAGCTGTTTCTTAAGAGCACAGGAGCGAGCAATTCCAATGTGTACCGGTGTTATGAAGAGCGGCTGAGGGAGCTGGGGTTGTTTAGCCTGGAGAAGAGGAGGCTGAGGGGAGACCTTATCGCTCTCTACAGCTACCTGAAAGGAGGTTGTAGCGAGGTGGGGGTCGGTCTCTTTTCCCAGGTAGCAAGCGATAGGAGGAGAGGAAATGGCCTCAAGTTGCGCCAGGGGAGGTTTAGATTGGATATTAGGAAAAATTTCTTCCCCAAAAGGCTTATCAAGTGTTGGAAGAGGCTGCCCAGGGAAGTGGTTGAGGCACCATGCCTGGAGGTATCTATGAGATGTGTAGACGTGGCGCCTAGGGCCGTGTTTAGTGGTGGGCTTGGCAGTGTTAGGTTAACGGTTGGACTCACTGATCTTAGAGGTCTTTTCCAACGTCTATGATTCTGTGATTCTATGATTTAACTTCAAGGCTGGCCAGTGTGGAGCCAGGGGTTGGACTCGATGATCCTCGTGGGTCGCTTCCAACTCAGGATATGCTGTGATGATGAGATTGCCACTGGCAGGCAGATGATGATAAATCCAAAGTAAAGCACCACGCAAGCTCCTGTGAAGAAAATTAACTCTAGCTCAGCTTTAGCCAGTGCACCAGGACAGCTGCGAGTCGCTGAGCCGGGGTGGGGCCGAAGGGCAGGGTTGCACGGCGCACGTGCCTGTGATGCGCTCTGGCGCCTGTGATGAGTCACAATGGGGGCGGTTATCAGGGGCGCCAGCAGGCAGCGCTGCCCCAGTACGGCCTGGGCCAGCGGTGAGTGCACACGCCGGGGGAGGCTGGGCTGGACGAGGGCCGGGGCAGAAACGTGGGCCCCTGGCAGGGTGGGTTGTCAGTCGGCATCGAGGGTCCAGCCGCTCCCGGGAGCGCCTGGGGCAGGGCGCAGGCCTTGCTGCCTCCCAGCTGTCTCGCACCCTCTCCTACGTGCCGCCAGCTCCTTGCGGCTCCCATCCCTGCTCCCCCTGCCGCCAGCTCCCTCCCTCGCAGCCCCACTGAACCCCTTCTCTCCCTCCTCCTGCAGGCCATGGCTACCATAATATCCCTCATCCGCTTTGTGCTAAGCATCATCCAGCTCCCGCAGATGGTCGGTGATGAGCTGGATGAGGCCACGCGCGAGCGCATGCAGCAGCGTGCCGAGCAGCTGAGCCAGGTGATGGCTCGGCTGCTGCAGGAGCTGGAGCAGAAGAGCCAGGAGCAGAGGATTCAGGAGCAGAGCGGCTTTTCCTGGGGAGCCCTGCTCTTTGCTGCCTTGCAGCAGTGGCAGTTCTGGGCCATTGCTGGAGTCCTGGTCCTGCTCTTGGGGCTCTGCTGGCGGCTCAGGAAAAGGGGCCATCAGCCAGCCAGCAGCAGCAAGGAGGGCAGTTCCGGAAAAAAGGTGGCTAAGGAGGAGCAAGAAGAAAAAGCCAGTGTTGCACTGGCTGTGGGCAGAATTTCCGCCAAGCGCCTCCTGGACCTGCCGCAATCGTTCACAATGGTGGAGGAGCTGGCGGATGAACTTCTCCGTATCTGCCGAAAACTTTCCAGGAATAGTTTCATGCCGCGGCTGAAGGCAGCCATCAGGGTGAGCGGCGCCTTAGAAGGCTGGAGTTCCTGTGAGGATGATGCTGTCTCCTGCCTGCTTGTGCCTCTGAAGCCCCCCCGTGGACACACCTTCCACCTGGAGCTGGGCACTGCGGAGGAGATGCCGGCAAGGAACTGCAGCCTCCGCGTGGAGCTGAAGTGCATCTGCACGAGGGAGCGGCTGGTGGGGGACATGCTGTGCTTCCTCCACCACCCCAAGGAGGAGCTGAGGAGAAATCAGGGTCCCAGCCTCCTAGGCACCCTCTGCACCGGCCCCTACCTGGACATGGAGAAAACCACCCGCTGGTTCCAGATATTGATAAAAGCGGCCTGGGTGCTTTTGCCTCAGTCGAGACACTGCCGTCTAACAGTGCTGCCCTCCAGGCGCTCCTGCAAGCTCCGGCTGACAAGCGCTTCCGATAGTACCCTCTTGATTGAGATGGTGTTTGCTGTGCAGCAAGAGGACTCAGACACCTTCCTGAGCATCGAGTAGGCAGAGGCCAGCGTTAGCAGCAGCAGGACGTGGCCAGAGAGCTGTGCTGTGGCAGAGGTGCGGTTCTTCAGGCACAGGGCCCGGCCTGAAGACGCTCCCCGGGGAGCTGGTGCCGCAGAACTGAACATGCCGCCCATGGGGAACACGCTGCTCAACCGGCAGTGGGAATTGCTGCCGCACCTTTCCTCCACAGCAAAAGCACGCTCTGGGGAGTGAGACCGCATGCAGCTGAAGGGGCCAGTACAAGGAGCCCGGCAACAGAGACTCCCGTCGCTACCCGGGCAGCGACTGCCTGCCCTCTTCGAGAGAGTCCAGTCCCTCTGGCAGCTTCACCCTGTGCAGAGATGTCAATAAATCCCTCGGTTAACACACAAACACTGCGTCTGGGAGCGCCTGTGCATCGCTTTGTTGGGGAAGGCAGGCAGAGGGTGCTGACGGCTCAGCTGCCACAGAGTCGGGGGGCATTTTGCAGAAGAGCTGGTGCAGCGGGCTCTGGTTGCAGTGATTTCACTGAGCTTTGGCTTCCCAGGTGTTGTGGGTTAATCCCAGCAGGCAGCTTGACATCACACAGCTGCTCATTCACTTGCCCCCAGTGGGATGGCAGAGAGAATCCGCAGGGTAAAAGTGGGAAAGCTTGTGGGTTGAGAGAGGACAGGTTAGCAGGTAAAGCAAGAGCTACACGCCCAGGCAAAGCAACGTAAAGGATTCATTCACTACTCCCCTGGTCTGCCGACCAGACCTGCCTTTCCGGGAAGGGTTCTGCCTCGCTGGGGCTCAGGGTGAAGGCGCTACCAGGAAACTTCCTAACCTTGTATGGCCCTCAGATTCTTATCAGCTCTTGCTTTGTCATGTGGGTACCCACAAAGTCGCGACGAGAAGCCCGAGGGCGGTCAAAAGAGACTTCAAGGCCTCGGGGAGATTGGTAAAGGCATCAGGAGCGCAGGTAGTATTCTCCTCTGTCCTCCCAGTTGTAGGGAATGACGTCGAAAGAAACAGGCAGCCGCAGCGTATCAATACCTGGCTCCAAGGCTAGCGTCACTGGCAGAATTTGGGGTTTTCCAATCATGGGATGGGCTATGCGACACCAGGCCTGCTGGGGTCTGACGAGAGGCAGCGTTCTCAATGGGAGAAAAGTGTTTTTGCTCACCAATTAGCGGGGCTGATGGGAAGGGCTTTAAACTAGGTTTGAAGGGGGCAAGGGATAAAATCGGGCTTACTACTGGTAAGCTATGGGACGGCATGGCAACGTTTGAGGGACGGCGCGCTAGCGAGAGCTTTCGCTCTGCTCCGCGATGTACTGAGTACGCCGGAGCGCATTTGAAATATTTGTACGCTAATGCACGTGCTGTGAGGAATAGAGAGGAGGAACTAGAGGCCTTGGCTCAGTCCCAGAGCTACGGCGTCGTTGGCATAAGTGAGACCTGTTGGGAAGAGTCCTGTGGCTGGAGTGCTGGCATGGACGGTTATAGGCTGCTGCGGAGAGAGAGGCAGGGCAGGCGAGGCGGAGGGGTAGTGCCGTATGCAAAGGAGGGCTTGGACTGTACAGCGCTTGCAGCTGAGGACGACGTGGTTGAGAGCTTCTGCGTAAAGATCAGGGGAAAAGCCAATAAAGCGGAAGTTCTTGCAGGAGTCTACTATGGATCACCCAGGCAGGATGATGACACTGATGTAGTATTCTATAAGGAATCAAGGGCAATCTCTAGATCAGTCGCCCTGTGTCGTCCTTCTGGGTGACTTCAACTTCCCAGCTGCTAACTGGGACTGTCATGGAGCAGACAGGAACAGGCCCGGGAAATTCCTGAAGCCCGCGTTGAAGAGAACTTTTTGAGAGGGGTCCTAAGGGAGCCAACTAGGAAAGGTGCCCTCCTAGAGCTGTTCTTTGTGCATAGAGACGGTCTCGTGGGCGAAGTGATGACCGGTGGCTGTCTTGGGCATAGTGATCAAGAAATGGCTGAGTTTAAGATCTTTGGTGATATGGGAAAAACTGTCCACAGAGCTACTGCCCTGGATTCTGGGAGGGCAGACTTTAGGCTGCTCAAGGAACTAGTTAGTAAGGTCCCCTGGGAATCCGCTTTCGAGGGTACTGGTGTCCATAAATGGGGGTCACTTTTTAAGAGCTGTTTCTTAAGAGCACAGGAGCGAGCAATTCCAATGTGTACCGGTGTTATGAAGAGCGGCTGAGGGAGCTGGGGTTGTTTAGCCTGGAGAAGAGGAGGCTGAGGGGAGACCTTATCGCTCTCTACAGCTACCTGAAAGGAGGTTGTAGCGAGGTGGGGGTCGGTCTCTTTTCCCAGGTAGCAAGCGATAGGAGGAGAGGAAATGGCCTCAAGTTGCGCCAGGGGAGGTTTAGATTGGATATTAGGAAAAATTTCTTCCCCAAAAGGCTTATCAAGTGTTGGAAGAGGCTGCCCAGGGAAGTGGTTGAGGCACCATGCCTGGAGGTATCTATGAGATGTGTAGACATGGCGCCTAGGGCCGTGTTTAGTGGTGGGCTTGGCAGTGTTAGGTTAACGGTTGGACTCACTGATCTTAGAGGTCTTTTCCAACGTCTATGATTCTGTGATTCTATGATTTAACTTCAAGGCTGGCCAGTGTGGAGCCAGGGGTTGGACTCGATGATCCTCGTGGGTCGCTTCCAACTCAGGATATGCTGTGATGATGAGATTGCCACTGGCAGGCAGATGATGATAAATCCAAAGTAAAGCACCACGCAAGCTCCTGTGAAGAAAATTAACTCTAGCTCAGCTTTAGCCAGTGCACCAGGACAGCTGCGAGTCGCTGAGCCGGGGTGGGGCCGAAGGGCAGGGTTGCACGGCGCACGTGCCTGTGATGCGCTCTGGCGCCTGTGATGAGTCACAATGGGGGCGGTTATCAGGGGCGCCAGCAGGCAGCGCTGCCCCAGTACGGCCTGGGCCAGCGGTGAGTGCACACGCCGGGGGAGGCTGGGCTGGACGAGGGCCGGGGCAGAAACGTGGGCCCCTGGCAGGGTGGGTTGTCAGTCGGCATCGAGGGTCCAGCCGCTCCCGGGAGCGCCTGGGGCAGGGCGCAGGCCTTGCTGCCTCCCAGCTGTCTCGCACCCTCTCCTATGTGCCGCCAGCTCCTTGCGGCTCCCATCCCTGCTCCCCCTGCCGCCAGCTCCCTCCCTCGCAGCCCCACTGAACCCCTTCTCTCCCTCCTCCTGCAGGCCATGGCTACCATAATATCCCTCATCCGCTTTGTGCTAAGCATCATCCAGCTCCCGCAGATGGTCGGTGATGAGCTGGATGAGGCCACGCACGAGCACATGCAGCAGCGTGCCGAGCAGCTGAGCCAGGAGATGGCTCGGCTGCTGCAGGAGCTGGAGCAGAAGAGCCAGGAGCAGAGGATTCAGGAGCAGAGCGGCTTTTCCTGGGGAGCCCTGCTCTTTGCTGCCTTGCAGCAGTGGCAGTTCTGGGCCATTGCTGGAGTCCTGGTCCTGCTCTTGGGGCTCTGCTGGCGGCTCAGGAAAAGGGGCCGTCAGCCAGCCAGCAGCAGCAAGGAGGGCAGTTCCGGAAAAAAGGTGGCTAAGGAGGAGCAAGAAGAAAAAGCCAGTGTTGCACTGGCTGTGGGCAGAATTTCCGCCAAGCGCCTCCTGGACCTGCCGCAATCGTTCACAATGGTGGAGGAGCTGGCGGATGAACTTCTCCGTATCTGCCGAAAACTTTCCAGGAATAGTTTCATGCCGCGGCTGAAGGCAGCCATCAGGGTGAGCGGCGCCTTAGAAGGCTGGAGTTCCTGTGAGGATGATGCTGTCTACTGCCTGCTTGTGCCTCTGAAGCCCCCCCGTGGACACACCTTCCACCTGGAGCTGGGCACTGCGGAGGAGATGCCGGCAAGGAACTGCAGCCTCCGCGTGGAGCTGAAGTGCGTCTGCACGAGGGAGCGGCTGGTGGGGGACATGCTGTGCTTCCTCCACCACCCCAAGGAGGAGCTGAGGAGAAATCAGGGTCCCAGCCTCCTAGGCACCCTCTGCACCGGCCCCTACCTGGACATGGAGAAAACCACCCGCTGGTTCCAGATATTGATAAAAGCGGCCTGGGTGCTTTTGCCTCAGTCGAGACACTGCCGTCTAACAGTGCTGCCCTCCAGGCGCTCCTGCAAGCTCCGGCTGACAAGCGCTTCCGATAGTACCCTCTTGATTGAGATGGTGTTTGCTGTGCAGCAAGAGGACTCAGACACCTTCCTGAGCATCGAGTAGGCAGAGGCCAGCGTTAGCAGCAGCAGGACGTGGCCAGAGAGCTGTGCTGTGGCAGAGGTGCGGTTCTTCAGGCACAGGGCCCGGCCTGAAGACGCTCCCCGGGGAGCTGGTGCCGCAGAACTGAACATGCCGCCCATGGGGAACACGCTGCTCAACCGGCAGTGGGAATTGCTGCCGCACCTTTCCTCCACAGCAAAAGCACGCTCTGGGGAGTGAGACCGCATGCAGCTGAAGGGGCCAGTACAAGGAGCCCGGCAACAGAGACTCCCGTCGCTACCTGGACAGCGACTGCCTGCCCTCTTCGAGAGAGTCCAGTCCCTCTGGCAGCTTCACCCTGTGCAGAGATGTCAATAAATCCCTCGGTTAACACACAAACACTGCGTCTGGGAGCGCCTGTGCATCGCTTTGTTGGGGAAGGCAGGCAGAGGGTGCTGACGGCTCAGCTGCCACAGAGTCGGGGGGCATTTTGCAGAAGAGCTGGTGCAGCGGGCTCTGGTTGCAGTGATTTCACTGAGCTTTGGCTTCCCAGGTGTTGTGGGTTAATCCCAGCAGGCAGCTTGACATCACACAGCTGCTCATTCACTTGCCCCCAGTGGGATGGCAGAGAGAATCCGCAGGGTAAAAGTGGGAAAGCTTGTGGGTTGAGAGAGGACAGGTTAGCAGGTAAAGCAAGAGCTACACGCCCAGGCAAAGCAACGTAAAGGATTCATTCACTACTCCCCTGGTCTGCCGACCAGACCTGCCTTTCCGGGAAGGGTTCTGCCTCGCTGGGGCTCAGGGTGAAGGCGCTACCAGGAAACTTCCTAACCTTGTATGGCCCTCAGATTCTTATCAGCTCTTGCTTTGTCATGTGGGTACCCACAAAGTCGCGACGAGAAGCCCGAGGGCGGTCAAAAGAGACTTCAAGGCCTCGGGGAGATTGGTAAAGGCATCAGGAGCGCAGGTAGTATTCTCCTCTGTCCTCCCAGTTGTAGGGAATGACGTCGAAAGAAACAGGCAGCCGCAGCGTATCAATACCTGGCTCCAAGGCTAGCGTCACTGGCAGAATTTGGGGTTTTCCAATCATGGGATGGGCTATGCGACACCAGGCCTGCTGGGGTCTGACGAGAGGCAGCGTTCTCAATGGGAGAAAAGTGTTTTTGCTCACCAATTGGCGGGGCTGATGGGAAGGGCTTTAAACTAGGTTTGAAGGGGGCAAGGGATAAAATCGGGCTTACTACTGGTAAGCTATGGGACGGCATGGCAACGTTTGAGGGACGGCGCGCTAGCGAGAGCTTTCGCTCTGCTCCGCGATGTACTGAGTACGCCGGAGCGCATTTGAAATATTTGTACGCTAATGCACGTGCTGTGAGGAATAGAGAGGAGGAACTAGAGGCCTTGGCTCAGTCCCAGAGCTACGGCGTCGTTGGCGTAAGTGAGACCTGTTGGGAAGAGTCCTGTGGCTGGAGTGCTGGCATGGACGGTTATAGGCTGCTGCGGAGAGAGAGGCAGGGCAGGCGAGGCGGAGGGGTAGTGCCGTATGCAAAGGAGGGCTTGGACTGTACAGCGCTTGCAGCTGAGGACGACGTGGTTGAGAGCCTGTGCGTAAAGATTAGGGGAAAAGCCAATAAAGCGGAAGTTCTTGCAGGAGTCTACTATGGATCACCCAGGCAGGATGATGACACTGATGTAGTATTCTATAAGGAATCAAGGGCAATCTCTAGATCAGTCGCCCTGTGTCGTCCTTCTGGGCGACTTCAACTTCCCAGCTGCTAACTGGGACTGTCATGGAGCAGACAGGAACAGGCCCAGGAAATTCCTGAAGCCCGCGTTGAAGAGAACTTTTTGAGAGGGGTCCTAAGGGAGCCAACTAGGAAAGGTGCCCTCCTAGCGCTGTTCTTTGTGCATAGAGACGGTCTCGTGGGCGAAGTGATGACCGGTGGCTGTCTTGGGCATAGTGATCAAGAAATGGCTGAGTTTAAGATCTTTGGTGATATGGGAAAAACTGTCCACAGAGCTACTGCCCTGGATTCTGGGAGGGCAGACTTTAGGCTGCTCAAGGAACTAGTTAGTAAGGTCCCCTGGGAATCCGCTTTCGAGGGTACTGGTGTCCATAAATGGGGGTCACTTTTTAAGAGCCGTTTCTTAAGAGCACAGGAGCGAGCAATTCCAATGTGTACCGGTGTTATGAAGAGCGGCTGAGGGAGCTGGGGTTGTTTAGCCTGGAGAAGAGGAGGCTGAGGGGAGACCTTATCGCTCTCTACAGCTACCTGAAAGGAGGTTGTAGCGAGGTGGGGGTCGGTCTCTTTTCCCAGGTAGCAAGCGATAGGAGGAGAGGAAATGGCCTCAAGTTGCGCCAGGGGAGGTTTAGATTGGATATTAGGAAAAATTTCTTCCCCAAAAGGCTTATCAAGTGTTGGAAGAGGCTGCCCAGGGAAGTGGTTGAGGCACCATGCCTGGAGGTATCTATGAGATGTGTAGACGTGGCGCCTAGGGCCGTGTTTAGTGGTGGGCTTGGCAGTGTTAGGTTAACGGTTGGACTCACTGATCTTAGAGGTCTTTTCCAACGTCTATGATTCTGTGATTCTATGATTTAACTTCAAGGCTGGCCAGTGTGGAGCCAGGGGTTGGACTCGATGATCCTCGTGGGTCGCTTCCAACTCAGGATATGCTGTGATGATGAGATTGCCACTGGCAGGCAGATGATGATAAATCCAAAGTAAAGCACCACGCAAGCTCCTGTGAAGAAAATTAACTCTAGCTCAGCTTTAGCCAGTGCACCAGGACAGCTGCGAGTCGCTGAGCCGGGGTGGGGCCGAAGGGCAGGGTTGCACGGCGCACGTGCCTGTGATGCGCTCTGGCGCCTGTGATGAGTCACAATGGGGGCGGTTATCAGGGGCGCCAGCAGGCAGCGCTGCCCCAGTACGGCCTGGGCCAGCGGTGAGTGCACACGCCGGGGGAGGCTGGGCTGGACGAGGGCCGGGGCAGAAACGTGGGCCCCTGGCAGGGTGGGTTGTCAGTCGGCATCGAGGGTCCAGCCGCTCCCGGGAGCGCCTGGGGCAGGGCGCAGGCCTTGCTGCCTCCCAGCTGTCTCGCACCCTCTCCTATGTGCCGCCAGCTCCTTGCGGCTCCCATCCCTGCTCCCCCTGCCGCCAGCTCCCTCCCTCGCAGCCCCACTGAACCCCTTCTCTCCCTCCTCCTGCAGGCCATGGCTACCATAATATCCCTCATCCGCTTTGTGCTAAGCATCATCCAGCTCCCGCAGATGGTCGGTGATGAGCTGGATGAGGCCACGCACGAGCACATGCAGCAGCGTGCCGAGCAGCTGAGCCAGGAGATGGCTCGGCTGCTGCAGGAGCTGGAGCAGAAGAGCCAGGAGCAGAGGATTCAGGAGCAGAGCGGCTTTTCCTGGGGAGCCCTGCTCTTTGCTGCCTTGCAGCAGTGGCAGTTCTGGGCCATTGCTGGAGTCCTGGTCCTGCTCTTGGGGCTCTGCTGGCGGCTCAGGAAAAGGGGCCGTCAGCCAGCCAGCAGCAGCAAGGAGGGCAGTTCCGGAAAAAAGGTGGCTAAGGAGGAGCAAGAAGAAAAAGCCAGTGTTGCACTGGCTGTGGGCAGAATTTCCGCCAAGCGCCTCCTGGACCTGCCGCAATCGTTCACAATGGTGGAGGAGCTGGCGGATGAACTTCTCCGTATCTGCCGAAAACTTTCCAGGAATAGTTTCATGCCGCGGCTGAAGGCAGCCATCAGGGTGAGCGGCGCCTTAGAAGGCTGGAGTTCCTGTGAGGATGATGCTGTCTACTGCCTGCTTGTGCCTCTGAAGCCCCCCCGTGGACACACCTTCCACCTGGAGCTGGGCACTGCGGAGGAGATGCCGGCAAGGAACTGCAGCCTCCGCGTGGAGCTGAAGTGCGTCTGCACGAGGGAGCGGCTGGTGGGGGACATGCTGTGCTTCCTCCACCACCCCAAGGAGGAGCTGAGGAGAAATCAGGGTCCCAGCCTCCTAGGCACCCTCTGCACCGGCCCCTACCTGGACATGGAGAAAACCACCCGCTGGTTCCAGATATTGATAAAAGCGGCCTGGGTGCTTTTGCCTCAGTCGAGACACTGCCGTCTAACAGTGCTGCCCTCCAGGCGCTCCTGCAAGCTCCGGCTGACAAGCGCTTCCGATAGTACCCTCTTGATTGAGATGGTGTTTGCTGTGCAGCAAGAGGACTCAGACACCTTCCTGAGCATCGAGTAGGCAGAGGCCAGCGTTAGCAGCAGCAGGACGTGGCCAGAGAGCTGTGCTGTGGCAGAGGTGTGGTTCTTCAGGCACAGGGCCCGGCCTGAAGACGCTCCCCGGGGAGCTGGTGCCGCAGAACTGAACATGCCGCCCATGGGGAACACGCTGCTCAACCGGCAGTGGGAATTGCTGCCGCACCTTTCCTCCACAGCAAAAGCACGCTCTGGGGAGTGAGACCGCATGCAGCTGAAGGGGCCAGTACAAGGAGCCCGGCAACAGAGACTCCCGTCGCTACCTGGACAGCGACTGCCTGCCCTCTTCGAGAGAGTCCAGTCCCTCTGGCAGCTTCACCCTGTGCAGAGATGTCAATAAATCCCTCGGTTAACACACAAACACTGCGTCTGGGAGCGCCTGTGCATCGCTTTGTTGGGGAAGGCAGGCAGAGGGTGCTGACGGCTCAGCTGCCACAGAGTCGGGGGGCATTTTGCAGAAGAGCTGGTGCAGCGGGCTCTGGTTGCAGTGATTTCACTGAGCTTTGGCTTCCCAGGTGTTGTGGGTTAATCCCAGCAGGCAGCTTGACATCACACAGCTGCTCATTCACTTGCCCCCAGTGGGATGGCAGAGAGAATCCGCAGGGTAAAAGTGGGAAAGCTTGTGGGTTGAGAGAGGACAGGTTAGCAGGTAAAGCAAGAGCTACACGCCCAGGCAAAGCAACGTAAAGGATTCATTCACTACTCCCCTGGTCTGCCGACCAGACCTGCCTTTCCGGGAAGGGTTCTGCCTCGCTGGGGCTCAGGGTGAAGGCGCTACCAGGAAACTTCCTAACCTTGTATGGCCCTCAGATTCTTATCAGCTCTTGCTTTGTCATGTGGGTACCCACAAAGTCGCGACGAGAAGCCCGAGGGCGGTCAAAAGAGACTTCAAGGCCTCGGGGAGATTGGTAAAGGCATCAGGAGCGCAGGTAGTATTCTCCTCTGTCCTCCCAGTTGTAGGGAATGACGTCGAAAGAAACAGGCAGCCGCAGCGTATCAATACCTGGCTCCAAGGCTAGCGTCACTGGCAGAATTTGGGCTTTTCCAATCATGGGATGGGCTATGCGACACCAGGCCTGCTGGGGTCTGACGAGAGGCAGCGTTCTCAATGGGAGAAAAGTGTTTTTGCTCACCAATTGGCGGGGCTGATGGGAAGGGCTTTAAACTAGGTTTGAAGGGGGCAAGGGATAAAATCGGGCTTACTACTGGTAAGCTATGGGACGGCATGGCAACGTTTGAGGGACGGCGCGCTAGCGAGAGCTTTCGCTCTGCTCCGCGATGTACTGAGTACGCCGGAGCGCATTTGAAATATTTGTACGCTAATGCACGTGCTGTGAGGAATAGAGAGGAGGAACTAGAGGCCTTGGCTCAGTCCCAGAGCTACGGCGTCGTTGGCGTAAGTGAGACCTGTTGGGAAGAGTCCTGTGGCTGGAGTGCTGGCATGGACGGTTATAGGCTGCTGCGGAGAGAGAGGCAGGGCAGGCGAGGCGGAGGGGTAGTGCCGTATGCAAAGGAGGGCTTGGACTGTACAGCGCTTGCAGCTGAGGACGACGTGGTTGAGAGCCTGTGCGTAAAGATTAGGGGAAAAGCCAATAAAGCGGAAGTTCTTGCAGGAGTCTACTATGGATCACCCAGGCAGGATGATGACACTGATGTAGTATTCTATAAGGAATCAAGGGCAATCTCTAGATCAGTCGCCCTGTGTCGTCCTTCTGGGCGACTTCAACTTCCCAGCTGCTAACTGGGACTGTCATGGAGCAGACAGGAACAGGCCCAGGAAATTCCTGAAGCCCGCGTTGAAGAGAACTTTTTGAGAGGGGTCCTAAGGGAGCCAACTAGGAAAGGTGCCCTCCTAGCGCTGTTCTTTGTGCATAGAGACGGTCTCGTGGGCGAAGTGATGACCGGTGGCTGTCTTGGGCATAGTGATCAAGAAATGGCTGAGTTTAAGATCTTTGGTGATATGGGAAAAACTGTCCACAGAGCTACTGCCCTGGATTCTGGGAGGGCAGACTTTAGGCTGCTCAAGGTTAGTAAGGTCCCCTGGGAATCCGCTTTCGAGGGTACTGGTGTCCATAAATGGGGGTCACTTTTTAAGAGCCGTTTCTTAAGAGCACAGGAGCGAGCAATTCCAATGTGTACCGGTGTTATGAAGAGCGGCTGAGGGAGCTGGGGTTGTTTAGCCTGGAGAAGAGGAGGCTGAGGGGAGACCTTATCGCTCTCTACAGCTACCTGAAAGGAGGTTGTAGCGAGGTGGGGGTCGGTCTCTTTTCCCAGGTAGCAAGCGATAGGAGGAGAGGAAATGGCCTCAAGTTGCGCCAGGGGAGGTTTAGATTGGATATTAGGAAAAATTTCTTCCCCAAAAGGCTTATCAAGTGTTGGAAGAGGCTGCCCAGGGAAGTGGTTGAGGCACCATGCCTGGAGGTATCTATGAGATGTGTAGACGTGGCGCCTAGGGCCGTGTTTAGTGGTGGGCTTGGCAGTGTTAGGTTAACGGTTGGACTCACTGATCTTAGAGGTCTTTTCCAACGTCTATGATTCTGTGATTCTATGATTTAACTTCAAGGCTGGCCAGTGTGGAGCCAGGGGTTGGACTCGATGATCCTCGTGGGTCGCTTCCAACTCAGGATATGCTGTGATGATGAGATTGCCACTGGCAGGCAGATGATGATAAATCCAAAGTAAAGCACCACGCAAGCTCCTGTGAAGAAAATTAACTCTAGCTCAGCTTTAGCCAGTGCACCAGGACAGCTGCGAGTCGCTGAGCCGGGGTGGGGCCGAAGGGCAGGGTTGCACGGCGCACGTGCCTGTGATGCGCTCTGGCGCCTGTGATGAGTCACAATGGGGGCGGTTATCAGGGGCGCCAGCAGGCAGCGCTGCCCCAGTACGGCCTGGGCCAGCGGTGAGTGCACACGCCGGGGGAGGCTGGGCTGGACGAGGGCCGGGGCAGAAACGTGGGCCCCTGGCAGGGTGGGTTGTCAGTCGGCATCGAGGGTCCAGCCGCTCCCGGGAGCGCCTGGGGCAGGGCGCAGGCCTTGCTGCCTCCCAGCTGTCTCGCACCCTCTCCTACGTGCCGCCAGCTCCTTGCGGCTCCCATCCCTGCTCCCCCTGCCGCCAGCTCCCTCCCTCGCAGCCCCACTGAACCCCTTCTCTCCCTCCTCCTGCAGGCCATGGCTACCATAATATCCCTCATCCGCTTTGTGCTAAGCATCATCCAGCTCCCGCAGATGGTCGGTGATGAGCTGGATGAGGCCACGCGCGAGCGCATGCAGCAGCATGTGGAGCAGCTGAGCCAGGAGATGGCTCGGCTGCTGCAGGAGCTGGAGCAGAAGAGCCAGGAGCAGAGGATTCAGGAGCAGAGCGGCTTTTCCTGGGGAGCCCTGCTCTTTGCTGCCTTGCAGCAGTGGCAGTTCTGGGCCATTGCTGGAGTCCTGGTCCTGCTCTTGGGGCTCTGCTGGCGGCTCAGGAAAAGGGGCCATCAGCCAGCCAGCAGCAGCAAGGAGGGCAGTTCCGGAAAAAAGGTGGCTAAGGAGGAGCAAGAAGAAAAAGCCAGTGTTGCACTGGCTGTGGGCAGAATTTCCGCCAAGCGCCTCCTGGACCTGCCGCAATCGTTCACAATGGTGGAGGAGCTGGCGGATGAACTTCTCCGTATCTGCCGAAAACTTTCCAGGAATAGTTTCATGCCGCGGCTGAAGGCAGCCATCAGGGTGAGCGGCGCCTTATAAGGCTGGAGTTCCTGTGAGGATGATGCTGTCTACTGCCTGCTTGTGCCTCTGAAGCCCCCCCGTGGACACACCTTCCACCTGGAGCTGGGCACTGCGGAGGAGATGCCGGCAAGGAACTGCAGCCTCCGCGTGGAGCTGAAGTGCATCTGCACGAGGGAGCGGCTGGTGGGGGACATGCTGTGCTTCCTCCACCACCCCAAGGAGGAGCTGAGGAGAAATCAGGGTCCCAGCCTCCTAGGCACCCTCTGCACCGGCCCCTACCTGGACATGGAGAAAACCACCCGCTGGTTCCAGATATTGATAAAAGCGGCCTGGGTGCTTTTGCCTCAGTCGAGACACTGCCGTCTAACAGTGCTGCCCTCCAGGCGCTCCTGCAAGCTCCGGCTGACAAGCGCTTCCGATAGTACCCTCTTGATTGAGATGGTGTTTGCTGTGCAGCAAGAGGACTCAGACACCTTCCTGAGCATCGAGTAGGCAGAGGCCAGCGTTAGCAGCAGCAGGACGTGGCCAGAGAGCTGTGCTGTGGCAGAGGTGCGGTTCTTCAGGCACAGGGCCCGGCCTGAAGACGCTCCCCGGGGAGCTGGTGCCGCAGAACTGAACATGCCGCCCATGGGGAACACGCTGCTCAACCGGCAGTGGGAATTGCTGCCGCACCTTTCCTCCACAGCAAAAGCACGCTCTGGGGAGTGAGACCGCATGCAGCTGAAGGGGCCAGTACAAGGAGCCCGGCAACAGAGACTCCCGTCGCTACCTGGACAGCGACTGCCTGCCCTCTTCAAGAGAGTCCAGTCCCTCTGGCAGCTTCACCCTGTGCAGAGATGTCAATAAATCCCTCGGTTAACACACAAACACTGCGTCTGGGAGCGCCTGTGCATCGCTTTGTTGGGGAAGGCAGGCAGAGGGTGCTGACGGCTCAGCTGCCACAGAGTCGGGGGGCATTTTGCAGAAGAGCTGGTGCAGCGGGCTCTGGTTGCAGTGATTTCACTGAGCTTTGGCTTCCCAGGTGTTGTGGGTTAATCCCAGCAGGCAGCTTGACATCACACAGCTGCTCATTCACTTGCCCCCAGTGGGATGGCAGAGAGAATCCGCAGGGTAAAAGTGGGAAAGCTTGTGGGTTGAGAGAGGACAGGTTAGCAGGTAAAGCAAGAGCTACACGCCCAGGCAAAGCAACGTAAAGGATTCATTCACTACTCCCCTGGTCTGCCGACCAGACCTGCCTTTCCGGGAAGGGTTCTGCCTCGCTGGGGCTCAGGGTGAAGGCGCTACCAGGAAACTTCCTAACCTTGTATGGCCCTCAGATTCTTATCAGCTCTTGCTTTGTCATGTGGGTACCCACAAAGTCGCGACGAGAAGCCCGAGGGCGGTCAAAAGAGACTTCAAGGCCTCGGGGAGATTGGTAAAGGCATCAGGAGCGCAGGTAGTATTCTCCTCTGTCCTCCCAGTTGTAGGGAATGACGTCGAAAGAAACAGGCAGCCGCAGCGTATCAATACCTGGCTCCAAGGCTAGCGTCACTGGCAGAATTTGGGCTTTTCCAATCATGGGATGGGCTATGCGACACCAGGCCTGCTGGGGTCTGACGAGAGGCAGCGTTCTCAATGGGAGAAAAGTGTTTTTGCTCACCAATTGGCGGGGCTGATGGGAAGGGCTTTAAACTAGGTTTGAAGGGGGCAAGGGATAAAATCGGGCTTACTACTGGTAAGCTATGGGACGGCATGGCAACGTTTGAGGGACGGCGCGCTAGCGAGAGCTTTCGCTCTGCTCCGCGATGTACTGAGTACGCCGGAGCGCATTTGAAATATTTGTACGCTAATGCACGTGCTGTGAGGAATAGAGAGGAGGAACTAGAGGCCTTGGCTCAGTCCCAGAGCTACGGCGTCGTTGGCGTAAGTGAGACCTGTTGGGAAGAGTCCTGTGGCTGGAGTGCTGGCATGGACGGTTATAGGCTGCTGCGGAGAGAGAGGCAGGGCAGGCGAGGCGGAGGGGTAGTGCCGTATGCAAAGGAGGGCTTGGACTGTACAGCGCTTGCAGCTGAGGACGACGTGGTTGAGAGCCTGTGCGTAAAGATTAGGGGAAAAGCCAATAAAGCGGAAGTTCTTGCAGGAGTCTACTATGGATCACCCAGGCAGGATGATGACACTGATGTAGTATTCTATAAGGAATCAAGGGCAATCTCTAGATCAGTCGCCCTGTGTCGTCCTTCTGGGTGACTTCAACTTCCCAGCTGCTAACTGGGACTGTCATGGAGCAGACAGGAACAGGCCCGGGAAATTCCTGAAGCCCGCGTTGAAGAGAACGTTTTGAGAGGGGTCCTAAGGGAGCCAACTAGGAAAGGTGCCCTCCTAGCGCTGTTCTTTGTGCATAGAGACGGTCTCGTGGGCGAAGTGATGACCGGTGGCTGTCTTGGGCATAGTGATCAAGAAATGGCTGAGTTTAAGATCTTTGGTGATATGGGAAAAACTGTCCACAGAGCTACTGCCCTGGATTCTGGGAGGGCAGACTTTAGGCTGCTCAAGGAACTAGTTAGTAAGGTCCCCTGGGAATCCGCTTTCGAGGGTACTGGTGTCCATAAATGGGGGTCACTTTTTAAGAGCCGTTTCTTAAGAGCACAGGAGCGAGCAATTCCAATGTGTACCGGTGTTATGAAGAGCGGCTGAGGGAGCTGGGGTTGTTTAGCCTGGAGAAGAGGAGGCTGAGGGGAGACCTTATCGCTCTCTACAGCTACCTGAAAGGAGGTTGTAGCGAGGTGGGGGTCGGTCTCTTTTCCCAGGTAGCAAGCGATAGGAGGAGAGGAAATGGCCTCAAGTTGCGCCAGGGGAGGTTTAGATTGGATATTAGGAAAAATTTCTTCCCCAAAAGGCTTATCAAGTGTTGGAAGAGGCTGCCCAGGGAAGTGGTTGAGGCACCATGCCTGGAGGTATCTATGAGATGTGTAGACGTGGCGCCTAGGGCCGTGTTTAGTGGTGGGCTTGGCAGTGTTAGGTTAACGGTTGGACTCACTGATCTTAGAGGTCTTTTCCAACGTCTATGATTCTGTGATTCTATGATTTAACTTCAAGGCTGGCCAGTGTGGAGCCAGGGGTTGGACTCGATGATCCTCGTGGGTCGCTTCCAACTCAGGATATGCTGTGATGATGAGATTGCCACTGGCAGGCAGATGATGATAAATCCAAAGTAAAGCACCACGCAAGCTCCTGTGAAGAAAATTAACTCTAGCTCAGCTTTAGCCAGTGCACCAGGACAGCTGCGAGTCGCTGAGCCGGGGTGGGGCCGAAGGGCAGGGTTGCACGGCGCACGTGCCTGTGATGCGCTCTGGCGCCTGTGATGAGTCACAATGGGGGCGGTTATCAGGGGCGCCAGCAGGCAGCGCTGCCCCAGTACGGCCTGGGCCAGTGGTGAGTGCACACGCCGGGGGAGGCTGGGCTGGACGAGGGCCGGGGCAGAAACGTGGGCCCCTGGCAGGGTGGGTTGTCAGTCGGCATCGAGGGTCCAGCTGCTCCCGGGAGCGCCTGGGGCAGGGCGCAGGCCTTGCTGCCTCCCAGCTGTCTCGCACCCTCTCCTACGTGCCGCCAGCTCCTTGCGGCTCCCATCCCTGCTCCCCCTGCCGCCAGCTCCCTCCCTCGCAGCCCCACTGAACCCCTTCTCTCCCTCCTCCTGCAGGCCATGGCTACCATAATATCCCTCATCCGCTTTGTGCTAAGCATCATCCAGCTCCTGCAGATGGTCGGTGATGAGCTGGATGAGGCCACGCGCGAGCACATGCAGCAGCATGTGGAGCAGCTGAGCCAGGAGATGGCTCGGCTGCTGCAGGAGCTGGAGCAGAAGAGCCAGGAGCAGAGGATTCAGGAGCAGAGCGGCTTTTCCTGGGGAGCCCTGCTCTTTGCTGCCTTGCAGCAGTGGCAGTTCTGGGCCATTGCTGGAGTCCTGGTCCTGCTCTTGGGGCTCTGCTGGCGGCTCAGGAAAAGGGGCCGTCAGCCAGCCAGCAGCAGCAAGGAGGGCAGTTCCGGAAAAAAGGTGGCTAAGGAGGAGCAAGAAGAAAAAGCCAGTGTTGCACTGGCTGTGGGCAGAATTTCTGCCAAGCGCCTCCTGGACCTGCCGCAATCGTTCACAATGGTGGAGGAGCTGGCGGATGAACTTCTCCGTATCTGCCGAAAACTTTCCAGGAATAGTTTCATGCCGCGGCTGAAGGCAGCCATCAGGGTGAGCGGCGCCTTAGAAGGCTGGAGTTCCTGTGAGGATGATGCTGTCTACTGCCTGCTTGTGCCTCTGAAGCCCCCCCGTGGACACACCTTCCACCTGGAGCTGGGCACTGCGGAGGAGATGCCGGCAAGGAACTGCAGCCTCCGCGTGGAGCTGAAGTGCATCTGCACGAGGGAGCGGCTGGTGGGGGACATGCTGTGCTTCCTCCACCACCCCAAGGAGGAGCTGAGGAGAAATCAGGGTCCCAGCCTCCTAGGCACCCTCTGCACCGGCCCCTACCTGGACATGGAGAAAACCACCCGCTGGTTCCAGATATTGATAAAAGCGGCCTGGGTGCTTTTGCCTCAGTCGAGACACTGCCGTCTAACAGTGCTGCCCTCCAGGCGCTCCTGCAAGCTCCGGCTGACAAGCGCTTCCGATAGTACCCTCTTGATTGAGATGGTGTTTGCTGTGCAGCAAGAGGACTCAGACACCTTCCTGAGCATCGAGTAGGCAGAGGCCAGCGTTAGCAGCAGCAGGACGTGGCCAGAGAGCTGTGCTGTGGCAGAGGTGTGGTTCTTCAGGCACAGGGCCCGGCCTGAAGACGCTCCCCGGGGAGCTGGTGCCGCAGAACTGAACATGCCGCCCATGGGGAACACGCTGCTCAACCGGCAGTGGGAATTGCTGCCGCACCTTTCCTCCACAGCAAAAGCACGCTCTGGGGAGTGAGACCGCATGCAGCTGAAGGGGCCAGTACAAGGAGCCCGGCAACAGAGACTCCCGTCGCTACCCGGGCAGCGACTGCCTGCCCTCTTCGAGAGAGTCCAGTCCCTCTGGCAGCTTCACCCTGTGCAGAGATGTCAATAAATCCCTCGGTTAACACACAAACACTGCGTCTGGGAGCGCCTGTGCATCGCTTTGTTGGGGAAGGCAGGCAGAGGGTGCTGACGGCTCAGCTGCCACAGAGTCGGGGGGCATTTTGCAGAAGAGCTGGTGCAGCGGGCTCTGGTTGCAGTGATTTCACTGAGCTTTGGCTTCCCAGGTGTTGTGGGTTAATCCCAGCAGGCAGCTTGACATCACACAGCTGCTCATTCACTTGCCCCCAGTGGGATGGCAGAGAGAATCCGCAGGGTAAAAGTGGGAAAGCTTGTGGGTTGAGAGAGGACAGGTTAGCAGGTAAAGCAAGAGCTACACGCCCAGGCAAAGCAACGTAAAGGATTCATTCACTACTCCCCTGGTCTGCCGACCAGACCTGCCTTTCCGGGAAGGGTTCTGCCTCGCTGGGGCTCAGGGTGAAGGCGCTACCAGGAAACTTCCTAACCTTGTATGGCCCTCAGATTCTTATCAGCTCTTGCTTTGTCATGTGGGTACCCACAAAGTCGACGAGAAGCCCGAGGGCGGTCAAAAGAGACTTCAAGGCCTCGGGGAGATTGGTAAAGGCATCAGGAGCGCAGGTAGTATTCTCCTCTGTCCTCCCAGTTGTAGGGAATGACGTCGAAAGAAACAGGCAGCCGCAGCGTATCAATACCTGGCTCCAAGGCTAGCGTCACTGGCAGAATTTGGGGTTTTCCAATCATGGGATGGGCTATGCGACACCAGGCCTGCTGGGGTCTGACGAGAGGCAGCGTTCTCAATGGGAGAAAAGTGTTTTTGCTCACCAATTGGCGGGGCTGATGGGAAGGGCTTTAAACTAGGTTTGAAGGGGGCAAGGGATAAAATCGGGCTTACTACTGGTAAGCTATGGGATGGCATGGCAACGTTTGAGGGACGGCGCGCTAGCGAGAGCTTTCGCTCTGCTCCGCGATGTACTGAGTACGCCGGAGCGCATTTGAAATATTTGTACGCTAATGCACGTGCTGTGAGGAATAGAGAGGAGGAACTAGAGGCCTTGGCTCAGTCCCAGAGCTACGGCGTCATTGGCATAAGTGAGACCTGTTGGGAAGAGTCCTGTGGCTGGAGTGCTGGCATGGACGGTTATAGGCTGCTGCGGAGAGAGAGGCAGGGCAGGCGAGGCGGAGGGGTAGTGCCGTATGCAAAGGAGGGCTTGGACTGTACAGCGCTTGCAGCTGAGGACGACGTGGTTGAGAGCCTGTGCGTAAAGATTAGGGGAAAAGCCAATAAAGCGGAAGTTCTTGCAGGAGCCTACTATGGATCACCCAGGCAGGATGATGACACTGATGTAGTATTCTATAAGGAATCAAGGGCAATC